>NC_034185.2:18812785-19037785 GCF_002021735.2 Oncorhynchus kisutch
CACAAGTGAGAAGACTTTTACTCACACTGTACCAAGATCTTCAACTACCTTCAGTGAAGATTTAAGATGCAGGTCCTGCTATTGGCTGCTTTCCTCACCTGCAGAAGTTGACATTGTCCATGAGCAGCCAATCCCCAGCTTGCAGGGCCTGGACCAGCATGCCGTCCAGCCACTCAAAGCCTCCGTTACTCCAGCCGTCCTGCAGCTGGGCCAGACGCTCCTTCAACAGGGTGAAGTCCATCTGCAGCTTGGACATGTCTGGAGGAAGGGAGGCAGGGTGAGGGACACAGTACATGGTGTTTATACTATTCATTCAGATTCATTCAGAGTTTATCACATGAAGATATTGGGAAACATTTTCCTCTCGCTATGACATGTAAATGTTATGGTTAGCTTGCTCACAGCACCTGTGTAGAATGACCTAGCGTAGAATGACCCATTAGCACCAAAAAGTTTGTGATTTTTAACTTCAAACAGTCCATACACCACCACTATGATTCTAGTGTTCGTCTGTTCCAGAGAGAGCTACACCCTCGGGTTGCTGCCTGTTCCTGACATTACCTGTGAACACCTTGAGTTTGGTGTTGAGCTTCTGCAGCAGGAGGATGATGACCTCCAGTTTGTTGAGGGCTTCGGAGGTCACCGTCCCGCCGGTCCTCTCCAGGCCCTCCTCCTTCAGCCAGCGACAGAACAGGCTCCAGGTCTTCAGCAGGAACTCTGTGTCCTGGACCCCTGCCCCGTCCAATGACATCAGACCTCGCCGCGTTACCATGGCAACGATGTAGTCCACGTTCTCCAGCACCTGCTGCCATGGCCGCACGATGTCAACCTGGAAAACAGACCCAACCAGCTTGTAATACAACCCTCTATATTAAGATATCAAGAGTGTTAATAATCCCAAATGATTACTACATTTAGTTACCAGTTTGGTCTCTCTTTGAGACTCTGTGACTAGACTGGACTAGTTACCTGTTCAAACCCTCCCAGCAGCTCGGTGGTGTCCATGGCACTGTTCATGGCCATGACCCGGAGGCGGTGTCCAGTGAGCAGGGCCAGGAGGCGCACCAGGCTGGTCTTCCCGCTGGCCGTGGGGCCTACCAGCACCGTCATCCAGCCCATCTCCACACACTTCATCAGGGACTCCAGGGGCCGCAGTGCCAGGTGGGTGATAGACAGAGGGGGGTCTAGGGCCACGGGGGATCCACCGCTACGCTGGAGGACAGAGAATCCCACCTGGATGACAGAGAGAGAGGAGGATGAAGACAAGGGTTAAAGACAAGGGTTAATTCACTATGTGGATAGCTAGCTCTGAATGAAAG
Source organism: Oncorhynchus kisutch (assembly GCF_002021735.2). Taxonomy (NCBI): domain Eukaryota; kingdom Metazoa; phylum Chordata; class Actinopteri; order Salmoniformes; family Salmonidae; genus Oncorhynchus; species Oncorhynchus kisutch. The sequence goes on from NC_034185.2 coordinate 18,814,105, forward strand.
ATATGACACCATGTACAGCCAATACATATGATTAATTCAAAGGATTACTTGATAATATCTTTTAACCCAAAACTGGATGGAGTTTGCAACATGACTGACCTGCAGATTGAGGGGAGTGATGTGGAATTGTCTTGATCCGGTGTAAGGCTCAAAGGCCTCCCCAAACACCTTCCTGAACACAGATAGCACCTGAAGACAAAACATGTGATGAGATAAACAGGAAGTTTGAACACAAACCCACTGAGTAAAGATAGTGCATATGTACAGGAGTTGTAGTACATACCTGGGCCTTGTCTGCCTTGGTCCTCATCCTGTCAGCGTACACCAACCCCACGTGCTGACCCGGGTTGAAGAACCCTGGTGATTGGTCGGTCTGCATCAGCTGACACCAGCGGAACATGTCGCGCAGGTTGAACTCCCAGGGGCCTCCTTTTTGACCCCACTTCCTCTCCACAGATACATCAAGGACCAGCTTACAAAATCAAATAGAATACAACTTTATTGTCCATCGAAACTGAATTGTTCTTTTTACTGTCTTTTTAGGGGAACAGTGGTAAGCAATGTTAGTGGCTGGGCAAAATGGTGTTTAAGACAGCAAAAAAATGTGGTGGCCAACACTGAATTTGGGGGAGTCCTAAAACCTAAAAGTCCCCAAAATAAACCAGAGTGACTGTGGTAAACTCCCACCCACCACTAATGGTTATAAATGTGAGGAACATCAGCTGCTGCTCTACAGGCTGGTGGCCAGTGTCCTTGGCTGGAACAGCGGGGTCAAATTGGACACATGTAATCTTCCCAATAGTCAATGGTCACAGAACAAAAAAGCATATCAAGTAACAACCAGTTGTTTTGAAATAAATAAAATGGAAGCCAATGTAAAAGGACTCCTCTACCTACCCGGTTGTTGAACTGCACCATTTTAGAGATGATCTGATTGTCAATGTTTGGGAAGATGGAGTCTCCTATAAATTCCATGTCCTCACTGGTCAGCTGATCCACAAACACCTGAGAAAACAGTTGAAATTCCAATACAATTTCACAAAAAGACTCAAATATATGTTCAACCATACTATTTATTCAACATATCAATACATAATATATCTAAAATACTTGGCTAGCTCTTTATATCTTACCTGAGTGAATCTGTTGAGGAATGATTTGGGCAGGCCCTTGCGCCCCCCTCCTTGAGTGAAGGGGTTCTGGCAGCCGAAGATCTTTGTCTTCTCGTGTTGTACCTGGAAGCTCATGCCCAGCTCTGGGATGTAGATCTCAGCACGGTGGTCAAAGCAGGCGTTTAACCCCTCCAGCACGGACTGAGAGGCCAGGTTCAACTGCACAGAAGTAGAGAAAAATAGATACGTCATTATCCAATAATTGTGTCATACAAAATCGTATTCTTCTTCATACAATATTTTGCTTTCTCCTAAAGCTTTATTCTATTCTGGAGTCCCACTCAAGAATTGATGTAATCTGAAACAATGCAAATTCCCTCTCAAGTTGACATGTATATTAACTGGTGAGTTAATATAAAAAAAAAACATGATTCCATACCTCATCCAGGACAATCCAGTGTCCAGCCTTCAGTCCAGCCAGGAGAGGGCCATCGCGCCATGCAAACTCTCCCCCTTTCCCTCCTTCCACAGGCAGGTCGGTCCCAAACAGGTCTGTCACATCCTGTCAGGAAAGGAAATTACATCATACATAGGTTTAGAGTGCCATCTCTGGTGTTTTTAATTCCTCCCTTATGGTGCTTTTCATTTCACAATATTATGCAATTAAAACAATAATAGTACAATAACATGTACCTATAAATTCTATACTGAACAAAAATATAAAACGCAACATTCAACAATTTCAAAGATTTTATTGAGTTACAGTTCATATATGTAAATCGGTCAATTGAAATAAATTCATTAGGCCCTAATCTATGGACTTCACATGACTGGGAACACAGATCTGCATCCTTTGATCACAGATACCTTTAAATAAAAAGGTGATCAGGCTGTTGATTGTGGCCTGTGGAATGTTGTCCCACTCGTCTTCAATGACTGTGCATAGTTCCTGAATATTGGTGGGAACTGGAACATGCTGTTGTACACATTAATCCAGAGCATCCTACACATGCTCAATGGGTGACATGTCTGGTGAGTATGCAGGCCATAGAAGAACTGGGACATTTCCAGCTTCCAGGAATTGTGTACAGATCCTTGCGACATGGGGCCGTGCATTATCATGCTGAAACATGAGGTGATGGCGGCAGATGAATGGCACGACAATAGGCCTCAGGATCTCGTCACAGTATCGCTGTGCGTTCAAATTGCCATCGATAAAATGCAACTGTGTTCATTGTCCGATGCTTATGCCAGCCCATACCATAACCCCACCATGGGGCACTCTGTTCACAAAGTTGACATCAGCAAACTGCTCGCCCACACAACGCCAAACACATGGTCTGTGGTTGTGAGGCAGTATTAGATTCTCTAAAAACGGCATTGGAGGTGGCTTATGGTAGAGAAATGAACATTAAATTCTCTGGCAACAGCACTGGTGGACATTCCTGCAGTCAGCATGCCAGTTGCATGCTCCCTCAAAACTACATCTGCTACATCTGTAGCATTGTGTTGTGTGACAAAAGTGCACATTTTAGAGTGGCCCTTTATTGTCCCCAGTACAAGGTGCACCTGTGTAATGATCATGCTATTTAATCAGCTTCTTGATATGCCACACCTGTCAAATTATCTTGGCAAAAGAGAAATGCTCACTAACAGGATTGTAAACAAATGTGTGCACAAAATCTGAGAGAAATAAATGGTTTGTTTATTTGGAACATTTTCTGGGATCTTTTACTTCAGGTCATGAAACAAACAGTCTACATGTTGCATTTATATTTTGGTTCAGTATAGTTTAAAAAGTTCAGACATTATGTAACAATACAACATAGTATTCACCAGTGGAGGTTGCGGAGGGGAGGACGGCTCATAATAATGGCTGGAAATAGTGGCATCAAACCATGTGTTTGATATCATTCCACCTATCATGCTCCAGCCATTACCACAAGCCCGTCCTCCCCAATTAAGATGCCACCAACCTCCCGAGGTGTACACATGCAAATAAATAGTAATCCAGACAATAACATTCAACATTTACATTATCATAGTAAAGAGCCCCAGTGAAAGTTTGAAAAGTTTCTTACAGTCTGCTCCGAGAGGTTGATCCTGACAAGGTGGTTCCCTGAAGCCTTTGCCAGGGCGGCCACCAGGCTGGTCTTGCCCACGCCAGGGGAGCCCTCCAGCAGCACAGGTCTCTGCAGCTTCAGGGCCCTCAGGAGCCTCTGGGCGTTAACTGCTGTGGTGCCTGCTGCTAGGGCATAGTCTGTCAGGCTCCTGCTTTCACTCTCCGGGCCTGGCAGAACACAGGAAACATTCAGTACCATTTTTACAAAAACAGATCCATTATAAACAACATGCTCTAGTCTAGGGTTGGGTTCTTAATGGCACCCTATTCCTTATATAGTGCACTATCTTTGACCAGGGTCCAATGGCCATTTGGGATGCTTCATGCTCTAATCTAGGATCAAAGTGTCCCCACCTGAGGAGATGTAGAAGGGGTCGATGCCAAAAAAGTCATCCCCCCACTGGGGCTCCCTGAGCAGGCTGGTGTCATAGACCCTCAGTGCATCTAGCATCTCCTGGTCCAGCTTGGTGATCCCACCCAGCTTGGTATGCAGGAATCTCAGACAGGCCCTGCGCGCCACAAGGGCGTTCTCCGCAGCAGATACTGTTGTCCCTGTGACATCCCAAGAAGGAGAGAAAGACGTGAGATCATGTGATTGTAGCACTGAGGCCTACTAAGCATCATGAAGCATCCTACACATGCACAACTTAGGAGTTTGGTGTCCTTACGAAAGCACCAGAACATCTGCGGTGTATTTCCACATCACTATCAACAACAAGCAGTGTACTGTGACCTAGTGTCCCGGTGTCTGACCTGAGCCGATGGCGTCCACGTAGACCAGGCACGCGGCGTGGATGAAGGCAGTGACCGTGTCCAGCCGGAGGTCCCACTCAGCCTCCTCCTCGCCCTCGTCCCCCATGGTCATGAAGCCGTCGGCGTCACGCTCACACACCAGGTTGAGGAAGTTGACCCAGGACAGGATGTCCCTGACGCTGACCACGCAGCGCCGCCCAAAGTCCTGGTTGGTCAGCCAGTCAATAAAGTCCAGCATGAGCTCGGCAATGTCTCTTCCTGGGTTTGGGGTCAAAGGTCATAGGACATAGTGAGAGATAGCTACAACAAGGAAGTACAATAGAAATGAATGAACGTAATAATACAGTGAGGTACGATGTGTACACATTTGAACACATTTGAGACTAAGAACAACAAAAAATGAAGAGATTTACACTCAAATGAGATATGTACAGGTAGGGAGACTATTCTAGCCTATCAAATGCTAATCCTAGAGGAGATGTGTTCTGTCTGTGGTGTGTGGAGGAGAGGAGTACCTTGGTGGTCATTGTCATCCAATGAGAGGCTGGTCCTCAGGTTGTGCTGGATGATCTGCACCAGGTCACTGCGGCTGTTACTCTGAGGGCACCAGATCTCTGTGAACCTGTTCCTCAGCGCAGGAGAGAGCTGGACACACACACACACACACACACACACACACACACACACACACACACACACACACACACACACACACACACACACACACACACACACACACACACACACACACACACACACACACACAGAGAGAGAGAAATGTTAACAAGTTGGACTGATCATCTACATAACAAACAGAAGTGGCTGTGGCCCTGTATGTCCCCTCCAGAGGCAGAAATAGAATAGGATGTAGTTTTAGGGGCCGGTTTAGACTCTGGCCCTGCTGGTTCATCTGTTGAAATGGTTTACCTCTTTCTTGCCGAAGTCTCCTCCAGGGTTCATGGTGGCAACCAGGCGGAAGTTCTGCTCTGCTGTGATCAGCTCCACGTCATCGTCATCTCCACTTCCTTTCTCTGCCAACACCAGAGACTTCTCCGTCTCTAGGACACTGAACCAAATCAGAGCAGGGTCACAGGTCAACGATATCTAATGAAGTGTTATACGCTAACTATTGTGAGAAAGCGGCTCTATTACCATATCCACACTAGTATACCATTCAGAATGAAGTGATGTATTGGGCAAGGATTCTAAGCAGTACACTAGTGGGGATATTAGAACATGGTCAGCGTGTGTGTACCTGTTGAGTCTCTCCAGCACAGAGTCGTCAGCCAGGGAGATCTCGTCCATGAGGAACACCCCCCCCTCTCTCATGGCCAGGACTAGGGGCCCGTCGTGCCACTCAAACAACCTGCCGTCCTCAGCATCCGCCTGTACCAACACACAAAGGCGGGGGGGTCAGTGGGACTGGCCATCTGTATCATATACTAAAATATCATTTTACTTTAAGCATTTTTTATTTTACTCAATTACTGTGAGTTTTAAAATGATGAAGAACCTTAATGCCTTATAAAGGGTTTATGAGGGTTTAGGGGCAGCAGGTATCCTAGTGGTTAGAGCGTTGGACTAGTAACTGAAAGGTTGCAAGATCAAATCCCTGAGCTGACATGGTAAAAATCTGTCGTTCTGCCCCTGAACAAGGCAGTTAACCCACTGTTTCTAGGTAGTCATTGAAAATAAGAATTTGTTCTTAACTAACTTGCCTAAAGGTAAAAAAATTAAAAGAGGGTTCATAATTTACAGTTCATTTAAATTGGGACCATTAACTGTGTAGTATCTACCTGGTGTGTCCCAGTATGTCTGACAGGACGCAGGCCCCCCAGGAAGTCAGACGTCTCCATGTGCAGGTGACAGTTGAGGGAGAAGAACTTCTGTCCGGCCAGTGCAGCAAACAGCTGGCAGATGGTGGTCTTACCACACCTGGGGGGAGGAGAAAGTATGTTCTAACTGATGTCTTTCTGGGGGTTTTGGCTAGTACGTTAGTGCAGGGGTTCCCAAACTTTTTTACTCAGGCCTCCTCTTCCAGCATTGGGGAAAATCCCACGCTCCACTCCGGGCGCACATCTACTTCCATGGGCACAAACACTGTTCATGACACAAACTGTTCACACCCCTCTTGAAGGCGGAGATAACATTTAGCAGGTTTACAGCTTATTTCCTGCAATTCCATACATTTTGTCATGTCTAATTTGATTCGAGTGACTCGAACATCTACAAAATCTACAGGCTAAACAACCTAGCTATAAAATGTTAGCTGACACACCGATCAATACATTTTTCTGACAAGTTAGAGCTAAATAGCTCTCTAAGGTCTGCAATGACTGACATGACAATAGGAAAACTTATGCTGCAATACTCAATTTCAAAATCACCCCTTGTGCATTATACTATGACAACTTTCAAGAGTAAGTTGAACACCAGACTGAGTTCCCCCCAGGGGGCGTGCCCCACAGTTTGGGAACCACTACGTTACTGTATTGGCTTCAAGAAGTGGACAGTTAGGAGAGCTTTGTCTTTCTGTAGTACGAACTAACCCATTCACTTTACCTACTGCTCGCTTTACAGATTTTATTGACAATTGGAGAGATTTCCACAATCAGGAACTTAGGATGAATCCTACCCAGTGTCTCCCACCAATAGAACAGACTCCCCGAAATGCAGGGCCCGTCCCACCAGCACGGCCAGTCTCCTCATCCCCCGCGTCCACACCACGTGACGGAACTCCTCAGGCACGCCCGCGAAGCTGTCCACGAACGGACCTGCCATTCACAATAAACCAGATTAACTCTGACACACTGGCCAATACAAATAGCCTAATAAACTTGATCAAAGTCATTAGCAGATAAGTATGTTACAAAGGGAGATGGTATCATTCCAGAACAACACTACATGACGGACAATCCATCCACTTCACACTCAATATTCATGTTCACACTCCATTGACCCCACATAATGGGGAATAGTGATACACAGTACCTTGTTGTCTCAACAGCTAAAGTACATATTTATGTATGTGCAGCCAAGAGTTGTGAGGTTTCTCTCATTCCCTACATGCCCTTATAAGACCCCATATTCACAATGAACATTCTCCATACCACATTCATCTTGAACATTCTCCATTCCACATTCATCTTGAACATTCTCCATACCACATTCATCTGGAACATTCACCATACCACATTCATCATTCATCTGGAACATTCTCCATACCACATTCATCTTGAACATTCTCCATACCACATTCATCTTGAACATTCTCCATACCACATTCATCTTGAACATTCTCCATTCCACATTCATCATTCTCCATTCCACATTTATCTTGAACATTCTCCATTCATCTTGAACATTCTCCATTCCACATTCATCTTGAACATTCTCCATACCACATTCATCATTCTCCATACCACATTCATCATTCTCCATACCACATTCATCATTCTCCATACCACATTCATCATTCTCCATACCACATTCATCATTCTCCATACCACATTCACATTGAACATTCTCCATACCACATTCATCTTGAACATTATCCATATTGAACATTCTCCATTCATATTGAACATTCTCCATACCACATTCATATTGAACATTCTCCATTCCACATTCATGTTGAACATTCTCCATACCACATTCTCCATTCCACATTCATCTTGAACATTCTCCATTCCACATTCATCTGGAACATTCTCCATACCACATTCATCATTCTCCATACCACATTCATATTGAACATTCTCCATACCACATTCATATTGAACATTCTCCATACCACATTCATATTGAACATTCTCCATACCACATTCATATTGAACATTCCCCATACCACATTCATATTGAACATTCTCCATACCACATTCATATTGAACATTCTCCATACCACATTCATATTGAACATTCTCCATACCACATTCATATTGAACATTCTCCATACCACATTCATCATTCCACATTCTGTATTGTGACAGAACAGTTGTAGTCACAGTAGTGCTTTCCTGTATTGTTGACACACTCCCCCAATATGAACTGTTTGTGAGTGAGCAGGGTCATGCACACAGTTGGGTTGGGGGCAAAAGGGCATGTTGGTGTGTGTGTGTGAGAGAGAGAACCAGGCTCTACTTACTAAACTGTGTGGTGAGTTGTTGCTCTGAGAACAGGGTGTCAGAGTTCACCGTCCTCTTGAAGTGTTTCTCCAGGATGGACTGGATAGTGGAGGCCTCCTCTGGCTTCCTGACCCGCCCAGCCAGCAGCATGAACCCTGAGACACACACACACACACACACACTTCAACAATCCTAAATACTTAGGTGAAAAGACATTACCATTGAAGTGAAGTAGAACATGATTTCACACAAAAGTCACACTGAAAAACAACAGACAGAGAAAGCAATAGAGGCAAAAGCAGATGATAGTTCGTCGTATAAGATGGGACAAAATTGCTGCTGTGATCCTATTGGGCCTTACCATCATCAGCCAAATGCTGCAGCCAATCGCGGGAGGCATCTGTCTGCTCCTCCAGCCGATAGCGGTCAGCCCAGCGGAAGAGATCTCTCAGGGTGATGAAGCCATGTTTCCCAGCAAACACTGTAGATCCCCTGCGAAGAGACTACACACACACACACACACACACACACACACTGAGTTATAAATTTAGAACACAGCATTACCTTATTGCCAATGGCAATGAGTTAACATATGAAAGGAGATTAAAATATGAGACAGTCACCTGGAGATCCTGCATGACTTTGACCAGCTTGGAGCAGTAGGATGGAGGAAGACTACATCTCTGGCAGAGGATGGTCTCTAGCTCATCACTAGGCAACTCGTCAAAGTGAAGCTCCACAAAACGATTCCTGAAGGCCCTGGACAGCACCTGAGGGGAGAGAAATTATATTGCACTCGCTGAGACCTGGTCTACCAAACTACACTTTCATCACCATCCTAATTCCTGTGCCCGAAGGAACAGATCCCATGGTGCTCAATGAGCGTAGAAAATGTGTGCTTGCTTGTCTTGCACAATTTATGGCTGTGAAATAACCAAACTACACTATCCCAATATAATCCTAATAACCCACTATGGCCCGAGTCACACGTACCTTTCTGCCTCCGTAGAGACCAGGAGGATTCTGGGTAGCAAACAGCATGAATCGGGGGTGCGCTTTGATCACTTCCTGTGTCTCTGCGACAAACAGCTCCCTGTTGTCGTCCAGCAGTCTGTTGAGGGCCTCCAGGACGTCAGTAGGGGCCAAGTTCAACTCATCCAGAATAATCCAGTATCCTTTCCTCATGGCGTCAATCAGAACGCCTACAGTGGAAACATACCGAGACACACACGCAGAGGCACACACACAAAACGAAGACATTACACCGTGATCATGAACAGAACAGTCTGTGAGACACTGACTGCAGGGCTACAGTGTAGAACTGGCCGTACCCTCTTTGAAGATCAGCTTGCCCTTGCCGTCAGAAGAGTAGCAGCCAATGTACTCCTGGATGTCTGTGTGCTCGTGGTTGTTGATCCTGACACACTGGTTCCCTGTGGCCGCTGCTATCCACCTGACCAGGCTGGTCTTTCCCACCGAGGTCTCTCCTTGGATCAGGACAGGGTGGCTCCTGAAGAACAAACAAATATAGACTATTTCTAGTAGAGCCGGTTCGTGTCTGTGTTTCAATGTGCACTTAGTGGAAGAGGAATTGGCTGACCTCAAGTGTAGAGGTCATGGATTTGTCCCAAATGGCACCCTTTCCCTAGTGCACTACTAGGGTGCCATTTGGGACGCTGACTGTGTCCAGAGAAGAAGGGCAGAGAAACAACCAAGTACTTACTGGGGACGATTGACTTGTGGTGAAGTCATGTAGAATTGACCTGTGGTGAGGTCGTGTAGAATTGGGTAGTGTCTGTTTTTAGCTGTGTTTCATTTGTGCAATTGATTTTCCTTGGACTGAAGTGTGGAGGTCATGTATGCATCCCTAATGGCACCCTATTCCCTAGTGCACAAATTCTGACCAGAGCCTAGGGATTAGTGCACTGTGTAGGGAATAGGGTGTCATTTGGTACACAGCCCATGTGTCCAGATAAGACTAAATTAACCTCGTAATGAAGGACAGAGAAACAATTGAGCACTGGGAACGATTGACCTGTGGTGAGGTCATGGCAACTACTCTCCACCACGACAACAGCAGCAGCAACGTGGGAAAGTCATGTCATCTTTATGGCAGCAGTGATGACACAACCAATATTAGCCAATACAACCCATGCTCATTGTGCCAGCAACAGGTTGACGATACAACAGACAGTGTCTACTAGGACTGTACCACAGGTATTGACTAGGTTGACTGATAGATCCAGGGGGACGGGGGACAGCAGAAAGGGGAGCTCAGTTTTCCTACCCAGCAGACACCACCCTGGCCAGGTCACGCAGGTTAAGCTTGACGGAGGTGGTGAGGATGTAGCTGGGGTCCAGAGCCGGCTCCATCTCCCCCTGGGATACCCAGTAGCCCTCCATCTGAATGCAGGGCCGCCCCGTGGGCTCCGGGATGGGCTGTGGGGAAACACAGGGAGAACCATGTCTACTGAGGAATCTCATATTGAGGAATTATTAAGCTTCTTCTTAATTATCCATCGATCTCAATTAATACAAATATGGAATCAATAAAGTCATATTACAGGCCTGCAGTATTACCTGCTTCAGACACTTGATGTTTCCCCCCATGATGTGTTGACACACCAGTTTCTGGACCATTGGATGGGAGCTGCGGTCCAGCTGGGTAAGGAAACTCAAACAGAAGCCCTGGAAAAAGAGACCGATGGAGAATCTGGTCACATCTGAACCTATTTTCACATCAATGAAGTTACTAAGGATATCAATATACAGTGCATTCAGGAAACTATTCAGACCCCGACTTTCTCCACATTTTTTTTAACATGACAGCCTTATTCTAAAATGAATTAAATATTCCCCCATCAATCTACACACAATACCCTATACAGACAAGCCAAACACCGGCTTAGATTTTTTTGCAAATGCATAAAAATATCACATCAACATAAGTATTCAGACCCTTTACCCTTTACTTTAGTATTCAGACCCTTTACTTTGTTGAAGCACCTTTGGTAGCGATTACATCCTTGAATCGTCATTGATATGACGCTACAAGCTTTGCACACCTGAGTTTCTCCCATTCTTCCCTGCAGATCCTCTCAAGCGCTGTCAGGTTTGATGAGCAGCATAGCTGTACAGCTATTTTCAGGTCTCTCAAGAAATGTTTGATCTGGTTCAAGTCCGGGCTCTGGCTGGGCCACTCAAGGACATTCAGAGACTTGTCCAGACGCCACACCTGCGTTGTCTTGGCTGTGTGCTGAGGGTCGTTGTCCTGTTGGAACGTGAACCGCCACCCCAGTCTGAGGTCCTGAACACTCTGGAGCAGGTTTTCATTAAGGATCTCTGTGTACTTTGCTATGTTCATCTTTCTCTCAATCCTGACTAGTCTCCCAGTACCTGCCGCTGAAAAACCTCCCCACAACATGATGCTGCCACCACCATGCTTCACCGTAGAGATGGTGCCACATTTCCTCCAGATGTGATGCTTGGCATTCAGGCCAAAGAGTTCAATCTTGGTTTCATCAGACCAGAGAATCTTGTTTCTCATGGTCTGAGAGTCCTTTAGTTACCTGTTGGCAAACTCCAAGCAGGCTGTCATGTGACTTTTACTGAGGAGTGGCTTATGTATGGCCACTCTACCATAAAGGCCTGATTGGTGGAGTGTTGCAGAGATGGGAGAACTTTCCGGAAGGGCAACCATCTCCACAGAGGAACTCTGGCGCACTGTCCAAGTGACCATTGGGTTCTTTGTCACATCCCTGACCAAGGCCCTTCTCCCCCGATTACTCAGTTTTGCCAGGCAGCCAGCTCTAGGGAGAGTCTTGGTGGTTCCAAACTTCTTCCATTTAAGAATGGAGGCCACTTTGTTCTTGGGGACCTTAAATGCTGCAGAAATGTTTTGGTACCCTTCCCCAGATCTGTGCCTCGACACAATCCTGTCTCGGAGCTCTACGGACAATGACTTCAACATCATGACTTGGTTTTTGCTCTGACATACGTGGCCAACTGTGTGACCTTATATAGACAGGTGTGTGCCTTCCCAAATGATGTCCAATCAATTGAATTTGCCACAGGTGGACGCCAATCAAGTTGTAGAAACACCTCAAGGATGATCAATGGAAACAGGATGCACCTGAGCTCAATTTAAGAGTCTCATAGCAAAGGGTCTGAATACTTGTGTAAATAAGGTACTTCTGTTGTTTATTTTGAATAAATTAGGAAAAATAAATAAAAATCTTGTTTTTGTTTTGTCATTATGGGTATTGTGTGTAGATTGATGAGATGTTTTTTTTTTTTTATCAATTTGAGAATAAAGCTGTAACGTAACAAAATGTGGAAAAAGTCAAGGGGTCTGAATAATTTCCGAATGCACTGTATGCTTATTTAGTCAATATAAAGGATGTCGAAATCAATGCTGGGAGAGCTCTGGCCTCCTACCTCGTAGAGAGAGCGCTGGACGCTGTAGCAGGGGTTGGCTGCCACATACTTCAGTGCCCTGCAGAGGGTACGCAGGCTGTAGTGGGGATGGTGTCCAGTCCCGTCCACCAGTTTGGAGGTAGCCTCCTTACGCACTGTCAGGTAAAAGCTGCAGCAGCAAATACATATTTTTTTATTAAAAATCTATAAATTAATCAATCAAATCAGCAATCAATATGACATTCAACGTGACTTTGTGGAAACTTGATGAGCCACGTGATGCATATGACAGAGGACAGTATGTAATCTGACCCCTGACCTTATAATCCCGTTGATGACGTTCTTATTGGGGTTCAGGCCTTTCAGGTAGTCAGACACCAGGATGCGCAGGTCTCCCTCATTCTCCAGCTCCTCCACATACAGCTCAGTGAACCTGGGAAAGAAAGAGAGCAGCATGTCAAACCACAGCTAGTTGGGCCGGCAGATCCTGATAAGGTAGTAGGTTTTCCAGTATGCTCATAATTTAAAGACATTTCAGTCAAACTCCAGGCCAGCTCAGCCCTTGTTCTAACCTGTTCCGAATGCCCAGGGGCAGGTTCCTCTTCCCCACGTCAGTCGCTGGGTTCATGCAGGCAAAGAGACGGAAGTCTGGATGGCGAACCAGGGGCTCTGTACAAAAAAAATAATGACATTTAATTCCAGTAGCAGCATCAAAGTGATCATATTTCCAAGGTCATAATCAGTTAATACCTTTATGACCAAAGCCATGACAATAACAATATGCAATTTATTACATGTAATGCAACAATGACATAAAGTGTTATAACATGTCATAACATGCTATGGAGAGCAGTGGGCGCCTCACCAGTGTCTCCGCGGTCCAGCAGCACCAGAGAGCCAGCGGTGCCTTCCAGCAGGCCACTCAGACACTCCAGAGTCTCTGCTGCAGCCAGGTTCATCTCATCTAGCAGGATCCACTCTCCCTTCTTCACCGCCTGGGCCAGAGTCCCCTGTAGAGACACACACGGTTTAAAATCACAGCAGGTTGGTGGTCAACAGGGATATGTAGTGTGTGTGTGTGAGAGAGAGACAATTTAGGTAAACCTTTACCTCTACAAAGGCAAAGACCAGTGCGGTCTCACAGGCTCTGATCTGCTGCTGTGTCTGAGCCAGCCTCACGGCCAGGGTTTCCCACTGCTCCTGCAGCAAGGCGGCTGGGGAAACCAGCACACAAAAACAGACTGAGAACAGCCTAAGGCAACACTCACATTTCTGTCACAGTGAGAGTAGGAGTAAGCTATTCAAGACAAGAAGGAATGAAGGTACTTATTTTGGTTTTTCCAAATGGCAACACTATTATCTATATGATGCACTACAGTGCCTTCCAAAAGTATTCACACCCCTGAATTTTTCCCACATTCAGTTATGTTACAGTCTGGATTTAAAATGAATTAAAGTTAATGTACTCTGTATGCAATAATAGTGTTTAACATCATTTTTGAATGACTACCTCATCTTTGTACCTCACATATACAATTATCTGTAAGGTCCCTCTCTCAAGCAGTGAATTTCAAGCACAGACTCAACCACAAAGACCATGGAGGTTTTAAAGAAGGGCAACTGTTTAAAAAAAAAAACAGGCAATGAATAGCCCTTTGAACTTGGTGAAGTTATTACACTTTGGAAGGTGTATCAAAACACCCAGTCACTACAAAGATGCAGCCGTCCTTCCTAGCTCAGTTGCCGGAGAGGAAGGAAACTGCTCAGGGATTTCACCATGAGGCCAAATCCAGAATTTAATGGCAGTGATAGGAGAAAACTGAGGATGGATCAACAACATTGTAGTTACTCCACAAAACTAACCTAATTAACAGAGTGAAAAGAAGGAAGCCTGCACAGAATAAAAATATTCCAAAACATGCATCCTGTGTGCAACAAGGCACTAAATAAGGACAATAACCTAAAACACAAGGCCAAATCTACTCTGGAGTTGCTTACCAAGAAGACAGTGAATGTTCATCAGTGGCTGACTTACAGTTTTGACTTAAAATATACAGTTGAAGTCGGAGGTTTACATACACCTTAATATATTTAAACTCAGTGTTTCACAATTCCTGACATTTAATTCTAGTACAAATTCCCTGTCTTAGGTCAGTTAGGATCACCACTTTATTTTAAGAATGTGAAATGTCAGAATAATAGTAGAGATTATTTATTTCAGCTTTTATTTCTTTCATCACATTCCCAGTCAGTTTGTAAGCCTCCCTCTTTTTCCTCCAAACATAACGATGGTCATTATGGCCAACAGTTCTATTTTTGTTTCATCAGACCAGTAGACATTCCTCCAAAAAGTACGATCTTTGTCCCCATGTGCAGTTGCAAACCGTAGTCTGGCTTTTTTGTGGCGGTTTTGGAGCAGCGGCTTCTTCCTTGCCGAGCGGCCTATCAGGTTACTTTTGTACCTGTTTCTACCAGCATCTTCACAAGGTCCTTTGCTGTTGTTCTGGGATTGATTTGCACTTTTCACACCAAAGTACGTTCATCTCCAGGAGGCAGAACACGTCTAATTCCTGAGCAGTATGACGGCTGCGTGGTCCCACGCGGTATAACGGCTGTGTGGTCCCATGCTATTTATACTTGCGTACTATTGTTTGTACAGATGATCAGGCATTTGGAAATTGCTCCCAAGGATGAACCAGACTTGTGGAGGTCTACAATTTTGTTTCTGAGGTCTTGGCTGATTGCTTTTGATTTTCCCATGATGTCAAGCAAAGAGGCACTGAGTTTGAAGGTAGGCCTTGAAATACATCCACAGGTACACCTCCAATTGACTCACATTATGTCAATTAGCCTATCAGAAGTTTCTAAAGCCATTTCCAAGCTGTTTCAAGGCACAGTCAACTTAGCATATGTAAACTTCTGACCCACTGGAATTGTGATACAGTGAATAAGTGAAATAATCTGTCTGTAAACAAGTTTTGGAAAAATGACTTGTGTCATGCACAATGTAGACGTCCTAACCAACTTGCCAAAACTCTAGTTTGTTATCAAGAAATTTGTGGAGTGGTAGAAAAACGAGTTTTAATGACTCCAACCTAAGTGTATGTAAACTTCCGACTTCAACTGTACCTGAAAATCTAGAGAAAAACAAAAATCAAGAACTGAAAATGGTTGTCAAGCAATCATCAACAACCAATTTGACAGAGCTTGATTAAGTTTAAAAAGAATAAATGGGCAAATATTGTACAATCCAGTTGTGGAAAATTATTTGAGACTTACCCAGAAAGATTCACAACTGTAATCACTGCCAAAGGTGCTTCTACAGTATTGACTCAGGGGTGTGAATATTTATGTGAATAATGTTCTAACATTTCTAAAAACATGTTTTCACTGTCACTATGGGGTAAAACATTATTTAAAAAATGTAATCAATTCTGAATTCAGGCACCACAAATGTGGAATAAGTCAAGGGGTATGAAAACTTTCTGAAGCCATTTTTAACATTTTTACCTTTATTTAACCAGGCAAGTCAGTTAAGAACAAATTCTTATTGTCAATGAAGGCCTAGGAACAGTGGGTTAACTGCCCGTTCAGGGGCAGAACGACAGATTTATACCTTGTCAGCTCAGGGGTTTGAACTTGCAACCTTCCGGTTACTAGTCCAACGCTCTAACCACTAGGCTACCATGCCGCCCATTAGGGAATAGGGTGTCATTTGGGGATGCCAACAGTATCTAAAGAGTGTGGTGGTACCATTGTTTTTTCCCTGCAGCTCCGACTTGCTGAGGGCCGACTTGCAAACGTGGTCCATGAGCTTAAGGAGGTCCTGCCAGCGCTTGCCCCTGAAGCAGGTCTGCACGTGGCCCAGGAAGGTCAGGTTCTGCTTGCGGGAGTACGTCTGGGAGAACACGTCCTCGAAGGCCTCACGCAGGGGCAGCAGGATCAGCTTGTGGTCCACTGGTTTATACCTTAGATCAGGGAAGAGAATATGCCTACTCAGTACCAATGCAGGCCAGGGTAATATCCCTGTCTGAATATGCTGGTATAGGTGTAAGTTCATACAAGAAAAGGACTAATTCCCTTACCCTCCTAGCAGGTCAGCTGTATCACTCTGCTGGTTCATATTCACCACCCGTAACCTGTGTCCTAGAGAGGGAGCGAGAGAGAAGGGGAACATAGGTGTTGGTTAGTGGGTACCCACTATACCATGTTGTCTGAGAGAAGCTTTCTGGCAGAGTGTTGCGTCTCACCAGTGATTCCAGCCAGGTACTGCACAGTGGATGTCTTGCCCGTGCCCGTCTCTCCGACCAACAGAATGGGCTCGCCCTGGGTAACACACACTGCTAGCTGTTCCAAAAGCACTGCAGAGGGCCGCGTGGCAGCAAATGTCTGCTTCTCACTGTGCACATTGAGATACACATAGGTTAGGTTACACTTTTACTCAATCTCAAATTTGACCTACAACAATTATAACATGCATATACTTGAAACCAGGTCAAAATATCTATTAATTATACATTCATCAACAAATATACTTTTTTGTTCCCCCCAATTGTAGATTTCCAAAGGTGCCTTTCTGCTGTAGGGGTTTTGTTTTTAGTCATATGCTGAGGACTGGAATATTTGCTGGATTATCAAAGTGTGTAGTTAGGGATCAATTCAATGTTTATTCAATCAACCAGCGGGAGTCTATTTGGCTTGGTAAGTGTTGGGCCTGGCAAAGCGACAGTAACGTCCATATTGTCTAAACAGACAGGTTACGGGCACAGACTGGCAGGGCTGGCAGCCTGACTCAGTGTGTTCCATAAGAGACAGCTGCCAGGCAAATGTCGGACTACTAACCCTTATGTGGCCGGGTACTTAATTGACTAAAAAATTGCGGTGCATCAGATGGCAACTAATTCGATTTAGGGTCACACATTTCGCTGACTTACTTGCAGATGCGGACCACTTCGTTCTGCTTCCGTTCCAGGGTCACTCTGCCCACCAAGGCCTCCAGCTCTGTGACAGAGATGCCAGGCTGGTACATCTGGCAGAAATGTGCAGCCTGAGAGGCAAACGACCATAGAAGTCAGAATTAATAGAATGGCTTGGAAGTTCTAACCTTAGAAATAAGAATTAATTCATGTATTCTGATTTCTATGCACACAACCATCATGTTAACAGTCAACAACCATCACCATGTCTGAGTCCAATAAAGTACCCGTGGCAAATGGCACTCAAAGGGCTCTGGTCAAAAGTAGTGCCCTATATAGGGAATAGAGTGCCATTTGGGACTAGCTCTATGTCAGGAGACTATAGATCATACATCATGTCCTAAAGTACGACAAACTTGTACATCAGTACTGAACTGGTTTTGATATACTGTCAGCAGAGGCCCATCATTTCCAGTGATGCTGGACTTACCTTCTCTTTGGAGATGTTGAGCTTGCTCCCGATGACCTCAGCCATGCACAGCCTCCTCTCTGGTCGGGATAGCATAGCTGTAAAGCAGTCTAGGGCCTAAAAGGGGGGAAAGCCGCAAAACAGTACAGTTAACAAGAGCATTCTTTTTTTGGGCGGCAAATTGTTAAAAGTTTCTGACGCTGTTACAGCTACATTGATTTTCCATTAAAATATGGATTGTGCTAACTCAATGAATCTATTCGCAGTCCATACTAAACTAGCTTTGTTCAACCAACCCAATCCACAGTCAGTTCTGGTTCAGGAGGCTAACCCTAAAGAGCTATGAAAAAAGTGATGAAACACATCGAGCCCTATTACGGCTAAAGGATTTTCCATCCTAACATAGATTAGGTAATAACCTTAACAGAGTCTAACCTTGCCAGTTCTACATAGCCACAGAGTTCTAAGAGACAAGTTCAGAATTATCCGTGGTGAACAACAGGTCAAGCCGGAAAGCTTCTTTAACATAGTAAACAATGGCAGGAGGGTGACAACATTGCAATGACAGCCTGTGCTGCTGTGACTCGAGGCTCACCTCTAAGAAGACATGTTGAGCGGTGGCAGACGAGGTGCTGTCAAAGTTACTGCTGATCCTCTCACACCATTTCAGTAGGTCTCTGTAAAATATAGAGTAGAGGTTACATAAGGCCTCTCCAACCCTGTTCCTGGAGAGCTACCCTCCTGTAGGTTTACCCTCCAACCCTGTTCCTGGAGAGCTACCCTCCTGTAGGTTTTCACTCCAACCCTGTTCCTGGAGAGCTACCCTCCTGTAGGTTTACACTCCAACCCTGTTCCTGGAGAGCTACCCTCCTGTAGGTTTACACTCCAACCCTGTTCCTGGAGAGCTACCCTCCTGTAGGTTTACACTCCAACCCTGTTCCTGGAGAGCTACCCTCCTGTAGGTTTTCACTCCAACCCTGTTCCTGGAGAGCTACTCTCCTGTTGGTTTTCACTCCAACCACAGTTGTAACTAACCTGATTCACTTTATCAACCACTATATTATTAGAATCAGGTGTGCTAGATTAAGGTTGGAGTGAAAATCTACAGGACGGTTACTCTCCAGGAACAGGGTTGAAGAGCCCTGGGTTACATAAATATGGCAATGATAAACAGAGGAGTTGGCTTAAGGACATACAGATTTAGGACCAGGTTAAGGTTTCCATCAATGATTGGAGAAAAGATTCAGCTGAGAAACAGTTGATCCAATAGGGCTGTCCTGACCTACATTCTGTCCTGACCTACATAAGAGCTTAGCAGGCCAGGTTGCAAACTCAAATGAAAACAACATTCAGTATGTACATTAACTGCAGTGATGCATGCAGCTCTAAAATAATAATTATCCAAGTGGCCCACAGCGGCGTATGGAACAACATGCTCACATTTTGATTTTACACCAAGGGAAAAGCCCTGAGCCCAACACGTACACACAGGTATTCCCAGTATGAACCCTTACAAATGGGTGAAAAACAAGTTGCCTCCACAAAATGAGAGGATCAGGTCTGAACTGGTTACCTAATGATAAGGGCTGTCCTGGTGTAACGTCTAGCATCTGTGGATCCAGCTCTATAGAAAAGAACGGTCCAATCGATGGGCCATCGAGCGCAGGCAGCAGCACCCAGTGGAAAGCTAATTAAAGTCCTGAGGGCTAGCTGCCTGGTCATTTCATCTCCCAGTGGGCCAGTGCAGATCCTAATGTAAACCCCACAACCCACCTCTGCTCTGGGACGCATGTGGTGGGATGGATGGGGCCACTGGGTTTACCTGTATCTGGGGCTTGACCATTACTGTAGATCTGAGCAGCTAGGGAATCATGACAATGAGTTCATCACCAGTTCATACTGGCAGAGAGACAGTGTCATCTTTCAATGCAGCGGAGAAAATATTGTTCCCACCTATGGTGGGAATCAGATAAACCATGAGAACTGAACATGAATAAATTGCTCATTGCTACAAAATGAGACAGAAAAGCTAAATAAAAAGGGGGGGAGCTGAAAATAAGAGCATATATTTTTATTGTATTTAACTAGGTGAGTCAGTTAAGAACAAATTCTTATTAACAATGACGGCCTACCAAAAGGCCTCCTGCGAGAATGGGGTCCTGAGATTAAAAATAAAGACAATATATATACAGATCAACACACGCACACACGCACACACACACACACACACACACACACACACACACACACACACACACACACACAAACACATCACAACAAGAGAGACAATACAACATAAAGGGAGACCTAAGACAACAACATAGCAATGCAGCAACACATGACAACACAGCATGGTAGCAACACAACATAACATGGTAGCAGCCATAGCATGCCATTACCTCAGTGACAGTCCCCTCCCCTCCAGGGATGTGGTCTTGTCCTCCAGCCTGTGATGAGACACCTCTGGTGCATGAATACTGTCTGTGTGGCCCAGTGCCACCGGGTCAGGGTGCCTCTCTCCAGTCAGCTGGCAGTAGATGTCCAGGAGGCGCTCCACCACAACCGTTAGGTTAGGGTACCGGTTCACCAGCACCTGCACAGGCAAAGAACAACAGTTAAAGAGAGATTTAAAGAGAATTAAAACAATGCTTCAATTGCAAATTATATCCAAGTTTCCAAAGGCAAAGAACAACACGACTGTTAGCTTCAGGAACTTCATTAGTAAGATAAAACTGGTTATAAAGTACAGTGCGATTAGGATTCTGTAGTAAATCATGCTAGAAAAAAAACACACTTGAAATTCAGGATACACTGGTCATTTTATAGACCACAGGGAATTGATGTGGACTCCATTGGATCATGTCCTCAGTCGTCTCACCTTCTTCAGTTCCTCTCGTGCCATGTTTCCAATCTGTAGTTTAGTCCAGTACTTGTCCAAGAGAGCTGCGTGGGTGTTCTGTGGCCTGTACCAGCCTCCGGCACTGTGGAACATTCTACAGATACACACAAACATCCCAGTTATTTTCTGTGTAAAAGGAGGATGATATTCATAGGGTCACATGTGGGCCACATGACATTCTTACCTTCTCGTAGCAAAGAATTGGAAGCCTGGAGCCACTTCAATGCAGTCCTCCCGTCCTGGGATCATCAGCTGTTTATTCTCCATCAAGGGAAGGAGTACAGATATCTGCAAGGCATACAACTCATTTGATAAAATACCTTGTAGCCTTGAACCTATTACTACAGTAATAACTACATTAACAGGTCACTTCATGTAATTCCATGCGTGATTCAGCTGTGCAAAAACCCACCACGTCCAGAGGAGCATGGTCAATGTCCTCCAACAGGATCCAATGTCCTTTAGAGACAGCCTGTGTCAGGGAACCTGGCTGCCACACAAACTTCCCTGGGATATCAGTACAGCGATACATCCCAAGCAACATCTGAAATAAAGCAGCAAAGAGATTAGATCATTCCTATCAACCGTTCAAAAACAGTAGAATGCGCTCAGAGGACGACACTAGAGTTCCAGGAAAAATATAAAGTACCAGTCAAAAGTTTGGACACACCTACTCATTCAAGGGTTTCTTTATTTTTACTATTTTCTAGATTGTAGAATAATAGTGAAGACATCAAAACTATGAAATAATACAAATGGAATCATCTAGTAACCAATAGTGTTAAACAAATCAATATATATTGTATGAGATTCATCAAAGCAGCCACCCTTTGCCTTGATGACAGCTTTACACACACTTGGCATTCTCTCAACCAGCTTCACCTGGAATGCTTTTCCAAAAAAGTTTTGAAAAGTCTTGAAGGAGTTCCCACATATGCTGAGCACTTGGCTGGCTGCTTTTCCTTCACTCTGCAGTCCAACGCATCCCAAACTGTCTCAGTTGAGTTTAGGTTGGGTGATTGTGGAGGCCAGGTCATCTGATGCAGCACTCCATCACTCTCCTTCTTGGTCAAATAGCCCTTACACAGCCTGGAGGTGTGTTGGGTCATTGTCCTGTTGAAAACAAATG
This sequence comes from Oncorhynchus kisutch, assembly GCF_002021735.2. NCBI lineage: Eukaryota > Metazoa > Chordata > Actinopteri > Salmoniformes > Salmonidae > Oncorhynchus > Oncorhynchus kisutch. The sequence continues at coordinate 18,836,045 of NC_034185.2, forward strand.
AAAGTCCCACGAAGCGCAAACCAGATGGGATGGCGTATCGATGCAGAATGCTGTGGTAGCCATACTGGTTAAGTGTGCCTTCAATTCTAAATAAATCTCTGACAGTGTCACCAGCAAAGCACCCCGACACCACCTCCTCCATGCTTCACGGTGGGAACCACACATGCAGAGATCATCCATTCACCTACTCTGCGTCTCACAAAGACACAGTGGTTGGAACCAAAAATCTCAAGTTTGGACTCAGACCAAAAGGACAGATTTCCATTGGTGTAATGTCCATTGCTGGTGTTTCTTGGCCCAAGCAAGTCTCTTGTTCTTATTGGTGTCCTTTAGTCATGGTTTCTTTGCAGCAATTTGACCATGAAGTCCTGATTCACGCAGTCTCCTCCGAACATTTGATGTTGAGATTTGTCTGTTACTTGAACTCTGTGAAGTATGTATTTGGGCCACAATTTCTGAGGCAGCTAACTCTAATGAACTTATTATTTTTTATTTATATCACCTTTATTTAACCATAGGCTAGTTGAGAACAAGTTCTCATTTGCAACTGCGACCTGGCCAAGATAGAGCATAGCAGTGTGAACAGACAACACAGAGTTACACATGGAGTAAACAATTAACAAGTCAATAACACAGTAGAAAAAAGAGAGAGTCTATATACATTGTGTGCAAAAGGCATGAGGAGGTAGGCGAATAATTACAATTTTGCAGATTTACACTGGAGTGATAAATGATCAGATGGTCATGTACAGGTAGAGATATTGGTGTGCAAAAGAGCACCGATAGACTATGTACAGCTGCAGCAATCGGTTAGCTGCTCAGATAGCAGATGTTGGAAGTTGGTGAGGGAGATAAAAGTCTCCAACTTCAGTGATTTTTGCAATTCGTTCCAGTCACAGGCAGCAGAGAACTGGAACGAAAGGCGGCCAAATGAGGTGTTGGCTTTAGGGATGATCAGTGAGACTGTGTGAACTGAGATAAGGCGGAGCTTTACCTAGCATGGACTTGTAAATGACCTGGAGCCAGTGGGTCTAGCGACGAATATGTAGCGAGGGCCAGCCGACTAGAGCATACAGGTCGCAGTGGTGGGTGGTATAAGGTGCTTTAGTAACAAAACAGATGGCACTGTGATAAACTGCATCCAGTTTGCTGAGTAGAGTCCTCTGCAGCAGAGGTAACTCTGGGTCTTCCTTTCCTGTGGCAGTCCTCATGAGAGACAGTTTCATCATAGAGCTTGATGGTTTTTGCGACTGCGCTTGAAGAAACTTGAAAAGTTCTTGAAATGTTCCGGATTAACTGACCTGCATGTCTTAAAGTAATGATGGACTGTTATTTTGCTTTGTTTATTTGAGCTGCTCTTGCCATAATATGGACATGGTATTTTACTAAATAGGGATATCTTCTGTATAGCACCCCTACCTTGCCACAACAACTGATTGGCTCAAACGCATTCAGCAGAAAATCAATTATTTAAAAAAGTACATATGTTAATTGAAATGCACCTCATGAGGCTAGTTGAGATAATGTCAAAAGTGTGCAAAGCTGTCATCAAGGCAAAGGGTGGCTACTTTGAAGAAGCTCAAATATAAAATACTATTTTGGTTACTAAATGATTGATGATACATATGGGGCGGCAGGTAGCCAAGTGGTTAGAGCACTGGGCCAGTAACCGAAAGGTTGCTAGATCATATCCCAACAGGTAAAAATCTGTTGTTCTGCCCCTGAACAAGGCAGTTAACCCACTGTTCCTAGGACATCATTGAAAATTTGATATTAACTGATTTGCCTAGATAATGGTTTTTAAAATTTTATTTTATGATTCCATGTGTTATTTCATAGTTTTAATGTCTTCACTATTCTACAATGTAGAAAACAGTAACGATAAAGAAAAACAATTGAATGAGTAGGTACAGTTGAAGTCGAAAGTTTACATACACCTTAACCAAATACATCTAAACTCGGTTTTTCACAATTCCTGACATTTAATCAGAGTAAAAATTCCCTGTCTTAGGTCAATTAGGATCACCACTTTATTTTAAGAATGTGAAATGTCAGAATAATAGTAGAGAGAATGATTTATTTAAGCTATTAATTCTTTCATCACAATCCCAGTGGGTCAGAAGTTTACATACACTCAATTAGTATTTGGTAGCATTGCCGTTAAATTGTTTAACTTGGGTCAAACATTTTGGGTAGCCTTCCACAAGCTTCCCACAATAAGTTGGGTGAATTTTGGCCCATTCCTCCTGACAGATCTGGTGTAATGGAGTCAGGTTTGTAGGCCTCCTTGCTCACACACACACTTCTTCAGTTCTGCCCACAAATGTTCTATAGGATTGAGGACAGGGCTTTGTGATGGCCACTCCAATACCTTGACTTTGCTGTCCTTAAGTCATGTTGCCACAACTTTTGAAGTATGCTTGGGGCCATTGTCCATTTGCAAGACCCAACTTCCTGACTGATGTCTTGAGATGTTGCTTCAATACATACACATAATTTTCCTCCTCATGATGCCATCTATTTTGTGAAGTGCACCAGCCCCTCCTGCAGCAAAGCACCCCCACAACATGATGCAGCCTTCCCAGTGCTTCACGTTTGGGATGGTGTTCTTCGGGATGCAAGCCTCCCCCTTTTTCCTCCAAACATAACAATGGTCATTACGGCCAAACAGTTCAATTTTTGTTTCATCAGACCAGAGGACATTTCTCCAAAAAGTACGATATTTGTCCCTATATATAGTTGCAAACCGTAGTCTGGCTTTTTTCTGGTGGTTTTGAAGCAGTGGCTTCTTCCTTGCTGAGCGCCCTTTCAGGTTATATCGATATAGGACTTGTTTTACTGTGGACATAGATACTTTTGTACCTGTTTCCGCCAGCATCTTCACATGGTCCTTTGCTGTTGTTCTGGGATTCATTTGCACTTTTGGCACCAAAGTACGTTCATCTCTAGGAGACAGAACGCGTATCCTTCCTGAGCGGTATGACGCCTGTGTGGTCCCATGGTGATTATACTTGCGTACTATTGTTTGTACAGATGAACGTGGTACCTTCAGGCATTTGGAAATTTCTCCCAAGGATGAACCAGACTTGTGGAGGTCTACAATGTTTTTTGTGAGGTCCTGGCTGAATGCTTTTGATTTTCCCATGATGTCAAGCAAAGAGGCACTGAGTTTGAAGGTAGGCCTTGAAATACATCCACAGGTACACCTCCAATTGACTCACATTATGTCAATTAGCCTATCAGAAGTTTCTAAAGCCATTTCCAAGCTGTTTCAAGGCACAGTCAACTTAGCGTATGTAAACTTCTGACCCACTGGAATTTTGATACAATGAATTATAAGTGAAATAATCTGTCTGTAAACAATTGTTGGAAAAATTACTTATGTAATGCACAAAGTAGATGTCCTAACCGACTTGCCAAAACTATAGTTTGTTAACAAGAAATTTGTGGAGTGGTTGAAAAACAAGTTTTAATGACTCCAACCTAAGTGTATGTAACCTTCCGACTTCAACTGAATGTCTACACTTTTGACTGGTACTGTATATTTTATAGATTGCTACATTGGATCACTGCACTTACTTTGCTGTCAGTTTGATCCCCAAGTTGAACTTTAAGAATCTCTGGTGTTTTGGTATGTCCGGTCACTGCAGCCAAGAATTCCACCAGGGCTGTTTTACCACATCCAATGGGCCCTTCCAAAAGAACAGCCTTCTGGGATGCCACGGCCATGGCCAGTCTCCGCAGGTTGCGGCAGGTTGAGTCCACTAGCACCAGATGTTTTAGGTTACCCTAGAGTTAGTAAGAGAACAAATGTAATGCCACCTATCAAATCAACACCCTGATGTAGTTTGAACCATATATTCCATAGTCTTTCACAAACAATCAATCTCTAAATCTAAGCAGGAAGTCGTTAGACTGGCTACCAGTCTGTTTCTGCTCTCCTGCCAACTACTAATGGAATTGCCATGCCAAATAGCTTGCCAATAACAATTGAGCAGGCAAAAGCACAAACAGATCTGGGACCAGGATAGGAAGTCTTACCTGCTCTGTCTGTTTTGGGGCGATCCTAGGTAACACCACCCCACAGACAGCCACCACGGTCTGAGACAGGTCCTCTGACACCACCTGGCCCCGGGTGAACTTGTTCACCTTCTCCTGGCGCCACATTACAGTGCCCTGGTTAGCAAGCACCAGGGCCTTCTCTACCTCCAACTGCTGAGTCTCCTCCAGTGACCTGTGTGTTTATAAGCCGATAAAAGCAAAGGTTATAAACTGAACATTGTATTCATATCTGCAATCTGTGAAGACATGCAAGTCTACATTTGAGTTCACAATGTGTGCATTATAATAACATGCAAAAAAACTTTATTCATCCATCTCAATCAACGTCCACCAATCGTCAACAGTGTTCAAAATCAGTCCAATAGAAATGTACATACTTTATCTTCATGTGCAGAATCTCATCACTCGACAGCACCTTTCTCAAGAAGATGGTTTTCTGATTATCAGTCATGTGAGACACCAGAGCCAGACACTGGGCAGTGTAACTAAATGGGAGAGAATCCAGAAGATCACTAAGCTTGACTTCATATGAATACAGACAGCTGTAAAAACATCAATCAAAGCATCCAGCCTGTTTCTGTAGCGCGAGGCAGCTTGATGTATAAGTACACTCCTGGACAGGATGCTAGTCTGTTGTAGGGCCTGAGAGAGATTAGATACTGAGGGAATGGTAGACGAGGTAGATACACACCCTCGAACCATGACATCGCTGGTGAGTAGCTGAGACACGCAGGCACTCCAGTCCCAAAGGACTCGGAACTTGGTACAGTCACTCTGGAGGAAGCGGAGAGTAGCGCCCATCAAGTCCCGCAGTTTCATCCTCCTGGGGCCGTACTGGACAGACGAGGACTCTTCACTGGTGAAGAAGAGCCTCTGGAACACTGGAGGGGCATCATTGAAGTACCTCGCAGCAAACCTGACAATGAGGAAAGTGCAACAGAGGTTATTAGAAGTAGTGGTTGATGTGGGCCAGTGCTGATCGGTAGTAGAGATTATTTTCTACTGCTTGAATACTGGCCTTTCTCATAGAATACTAATAATAATCCTCGAAAATACAAACCCCGACAGAGTAAAATATAAAGTGAGTATTGGCAGTTTTTTCATGCCACTTCAAGCCCTTAGAAGGGAATGGAAAAAATAGCAAGTGTTTATGAAGTGTTTTTCCATCATGTCTAATGATCAGTGATCATGCAGGGTTCACTACTTACGCCTGTGCATCGGGACTGACACCGAGGAGTTTGCTAAGCGCCACACACAGGCGCTCGTGGAGATCATGGTTGATCCTGCCATCTGCTTTGATCCTCTCTGCGTTCCTCTCCAGCAGGTCAAGGATCAGGGGCCGGAGGTGGCGGGCGAGCAGCAGAGTATAGTCCTTCTCCAACAGAAGCTGAGCCAAACAAGCCAGAATACACTGTCTGTCCTGCTGGCTCCATATCTACAGACAGAAAGACATATCAGGGGTAAGTCAAGATTGACATTTGAATTCATTAGGACATGCCAGGCAACTATAGGCATGGGTGGGCTATGTCTACACCCTCCAATCTGAAGGGAGATCCATCAATGACATGTAAATAGCGTTCTGAGCAAAATTGTAATTAGGTCACGTTTGCATTTATTAAGATGGGGGTGTAGGTGCAGTGCAATTGTTTGGATTGTAAATAGACAAATGCATATTTAAGAGGGTGGAATTTGCACGTGCACATATAGGGTGCATCACTTATCAATAAGTCAAAACAAACATATTACACACTATTGTGTTTATAACACATAAGGAGAAATGTATCTTACCTGTTTTGCTAAATACTTGCTGAGTTCGTTGTGACTTTTGTCAATATGTCTGGATATGGTACCCAGTGATGACAGGCTCAATTCTAAATTTTCCATCGTACCATTTGTCGTTTAGGCAAGAGAGATGCACCGCGAAATTTGCGATAATCGATAAAGACTGTAATGTGTTGTTATATTCTTCGTTGACCAAATCGTGAGGTGCATCACTTGCTTGTCTGTCTGTCTAGATTGTATCACAACACAGTAAGCACGTTCCCGTCACTGTTAAAATCCAGTCCACATGTGAGTAAATCAGAAATACTTCCGGGTCGAATGTCCAACTGATGTCGCTCATATGACGCGATTGGAAGCGACAGTCATACGTTAGTTGACGCTTTTGAAGTCAAATATAACCTATGACACCCAGTTTTTTTTCTCCATACAGCACAATATTTACGGAGTGAAACGCCTCGGGTCTCGAACTAGCTTAGTTAGACCAGACAGCTTGCTAGATCAATTGCAAACTTTTTGAAGTCAAAAGCTGTGGTTTCCTTAGATAAGGTGTTTTATCTGAAATAATCTAGCTTATTTGGCTTTGTATGATTTTGGCCTAAATCATTTGATATGATAATTTTACTTTGAATGTCTGAAAGTCCCGGAAGAGCCGCTGGCATCTGTTTTGCAGACCGCGGGAAAATGTCGTTATTTCCTGCTCCCTGAAAAAGGTTGTCGTTGGGTTGGCGCGACAGTGATTGTAAACAGATGATAATAATAACATTCTAAACAACATTCATCGAATCTATTTTTATATGGTGAGTGGATGTATTTATTTTTTAATTCACATTCCAATTTATTTTCAGACTCAATGTTCCTCTATGTCTTGAGTTTGTAGCTAGCTAGTTAGGTTTGTAGGTCTCAGACGAACGTTAGCTAGCTAAATAAACTAACTGGCTTGTTTCTGTTACCTAGCTAAAATGTGATGATGCCTGGGGCTGTGCTTTCCATTATATCCGTTGGTGCATGTACAAGGAGCCGACGTAGCTCATTTAGATTCCGCAATGAACTAGCTAGCTACTCACACACACACACATACAAACATACTAGATAATTATGCATTGTTTCTTCCAGGTACATCTCTGAGCCATTGATTGAGCATCGGGAGAATGGATGGGGATTTGATGGACGAAGTGTATGGTGATCTCAGTCAAGACAACTGCAGTGAGTACAATGCTATACATGTATACAGTGCCAGTCAAAGTTAAATTTGTACTATTTTCTACATTGTAGAATAATAGTGAAGACATCAACTATGAAATAACAGATGAAATCAAAAAAGTGTTAAACAAATCAAATTATATTTTAGGTTCTACAAAGTAGCCACCCTTTGCCTTGACAGCTTTGCACACTCTTGGCATTCTCAACCAACTTTACCTGGAATGCTTTTCCAACAGTCTTGAACTGATTGGCTCAAACACATTAAGAAGGAAAGAAATACCACAAATTAACTTTTTAATTAATTGAAATGCATTCCAGGTGACTACCTCATGAAGCTGGTTGAGAGAATGCCAAGAGTGCCAAAACTGTCAAGGCAAAGGGTGGCTACTTTGAAGAATATAAAATATACACTTTTTTGGTTACTGCAAGATTCCATGTGTTATTTCATAGTTTTGATGTCTTCACTATTATTCTACAATGTAGACAATAGTAACAATAAAGAACAAACATTGAACGTGTAGGTGTGTCTAAACTTTTTTCTGGTACTGTATATTTCCCTTTAACACTGGCCAAAGATGGGACACATGCTTTTCACACCACTCTGATACGAGGTGATTTTCGTAGCAGGTTAGGAGAGCATTTTTGCTAGCCCTAACTCTTTTCTTAACCTCAGTCTCCTAACCTGCTATGTGAATTATCCAATTCCAATGATAGAAGGCATTTCTACAGTAATGTCATTCCATGTGGTGAAATTACAGCAGTGCAATTACAGGGTAGCCTAGTGGTTAGAGCGTTGGACTAGTAACCGGAAGGTTGCAAGTTCAAATCCCCGAGCTGACAAGGTACAAATCTGTCGTTCTGCACCTGAACAGGCAGTTAACCCACTTTTCCTAGGCCGTCATTCAACATAAGAATTTGTTCTTAACTGACTTGCCCAGTTAAATAAAGGTTAAAAAAATAAAATTAAACAGCTGTGTATCATTGCAAAACTTCTACCTCACAGATACGGTGGCAGCTTTCGATGATGATTCTATGGATATTTATTCTGGTTTGGCAAGTCCGAGGATTTATCCAAATGCAGGTAAATATCACTCAAACATACACATTGGTTCTTCACAAGATGGTCCGAGTCAGATATATATTTTTAGAAGTAGAAAAGATATCCATGTTCTAACTGATAATATGGCCTGCTTCATGTTTGTGTAATCTTATTACAGAAAGAAACTGCACACTCCTCTCACCACAGAATCTGAGCTCTATGGATTTATATGAAGAAATCATAACGGAGGAACAACAGGATAAAAACTCATCCTACAATGAGGTTTGTACTGTAATCCTTATCCAATTCATGTGTGCATTTTATTTTTCTCTTTGCTTTGTCTAAAATGGAATGCTGTTCATCACTGATAGACAGGTCCTGTTAGAACGGAATAACTAACCATCAGTACCTATGTCTCATTACAGTTGAGGACAAGATACAATGCTGCACAAAGCCAAATTGAAGAGTTACTTAGGCGGTTGCAGCAGATTGAAACAAAGGTTTGTAACAGAAAGTCTCAAGTCTCAATCATGTATTAGTAGTACCCCTTAAAATACAAGGAGCATAAAAGTACTTTTAAATATTTTTTACAGAAATAGATTGGATAAATCAATTAACATTTACTTGAATTTGAACATTAGATATAAAAAATTTTTTTTTATTTCCCTCTGAAAATCCTTTGTTATTCTCTGTGGGTGATAGTGCTGAGCGATTAACCAAAATGTTAGTAATTTTAAGGTTTATAAACAACTAAGTGATCAGACCGTGGTTCAATTATTTTAATTATTTCCATTTAGTTGTTTTTTTGTTTGTTTGTGAGCTCAATGCTCACATTGTTTTTCTAGAGATAAATCGGATCAAGACTGAACTGTGTGATGATGTAGTTTCCAACAGGCCATTATTCTACGTAGTTTAGCGCAGAAAACGTCGGTATTAAGTACAATGACCATAATCCATTGAGTGCCTTCTTGTCCAGTCTGTGTTTCTTTTCCACCTGCTACAGTAGGTTAGTGTGGGGCAGACACTGAGCGAGAGACAGAAGAATGCAGGATAGAGAGCATATGCTTCGCAAGCTATCTCTACCTGAAATTGCGTTATCTAAGTCAGGGTTGTCAAACTAATTTTGCCCCGGGGGCCGCATTCGGTCTTCAACAAGATCCGGAGGACCACACTGAAAATGTTATTTCCTTGCCTCAAATTTGGCAAAAAATAGTCCTCGATCCATCTTTATTTTAATTTTCGAAGCTCCCTGACTGTCTAGTGAACTGGACAGTCAAGAAACTGTATGAATAGAAGTCTATCATTTTTATACCGTTTCGATTCAGGTTTAGTCATTTTAAAGTATATTGAGTTTTTCTTTTACTCAAACCACCCTCAGGCAGGATTGGACCCCCCCCCCCCCCCCCCAGCTGTGTGTTTGACACCCATGATCTAAGTGATTGATAGTTGGTATTCAGGAGTCCTAAAAGTATGCCTTATTTACTTTGAGGAACTACTAAAATAGTGATTTTGTCAGACAGCATAGGCAGCAGCTCTATAGAGATTATGACTTGGAATGAAATGGTAATAATAAGTCATCAACTAAAACAAATGTAATATACACAACTGAAATATTTTATCAATATAATGTGAATAAATGATGGTTACTAAGCAGCAATGGGCGGCCACTACCATCATTGGACTTTGATTAATTGTTTTATTCTGTTTTACAGCATTCAACCCACAATGCATGAAAAAAAATTATCGAAATTGAAAACCGTGATTTTATTTTTTAATAATCGAACAACAACCTAACCGACCTCAAAAAGCACTAATTGTTCAGCACTAGTGGGTGATGGAAAGGCTACATTGACAAATTATTGCATGGGTTCTCTCTGTTTCTTATTTACATTTTGGTCATTTTAGCAGATGCTCTTATCCAGAGCGACTTGCAGTTAGTATAACCACTTACTGTATGTGGTTGAGATGTTGTTGTCATTTTGAAGAATACAACGCTGAACACTGAGAACAGCCGTCTGAAGAAGAACATCTGTGCGCTCATCAAAACAGCTAAAATGGAGGTTGTGCGGAAGGACAAGGAGATAAATAGGTTGAGCCAAAGGTAAGTGTCTTGACCCTTCATATTTCATATACACCTGTGAAGCGGTAACTCGTAGTTGGCCGGGTACATCAAATAAACAGTTATTTAGGGGTCTACACATGTTTTCTATGTATCCATTAGATGGGGTCAATTGAATAATTGCTGTGGTCTCTGTGAATCTAGGCATGTGAGTAATTTATGTTAACTTTTAGTTTCAGGCCAGAGAGAGGTCCTGCTGCTCACCATCAATCTCAGATGAACTGCTTGAAAAATCAAGTTCCAATGAGACTGAATCCTATGGGGCCTTATCAACCAGAAGTTCCAACCAGACTGAATCCTACGGGGCCTTATCAACCAGAAGTTCCAACCAGACTGAATCCTACGGGGCCTTATCAACCAGAAGTTCCAACCAGACTGAATCCTACGGGGCCTTATCAACCAGAAGTTCCAACCAGACTGAATCATACAGGGCCTTATCAACCAGAAGTTCCAACCAGACTGAATCCTACAGGGCGTTATCAACCAGAAGTTCCAACCAGACTGAATCATACGGGTCCACCTCCACCAACTCAACTACCAGGATCTAAGAGTTGTGTTGTAAAGGATCTTCATCAGCTGCTCTGTCAAGACAGAGATGTGGTCCTCCCCCAACCCCCATCTGACGCAAGAAATTTCAGACCACCTCTTCCTTCCACCTCTAGAGGTGATTCAGAAGCTTCAGTGAAAGGCACATATTCTTCTGTTAGCAGTTCCAGTAAGGACTCCGTGAAAAGACACCATACACGTGAACTAGGCCTGTCAGACAAGCCGAAACAAACCAAGCACAGAGAAGGCAGAGGTGAAAGTCCCAGGCTGTCTGATTCAAAGGAGCAGCGACATAAAAACAGTCCAGATGTAAATAAGGAATCTCATTCAGATGAGAGGAACCGGTCACACAGAGCACAAAAAGATATTGGAAAATATGATTCTAAGTCAAACAAAAGCAGATACCCTCATCCCTCAGATGTTGAGGTACACAGGAGGTCAGATAAGTCTAAAAGCCCACACTCAGACATTTTGCATTGCACTGCTTCCTCTTACCGTACGTCTAAAGGATTGTCTAAAGACAGTGCAGACATTCTATCAACAGGGTCTAGTCGGCATGATAAGGTGCTTCGCTTTGATAAGGATGACGATAAGCGTAGTAGAAGTATTAAAGACATTTCCTCTAAAAATAGAAGGCATGCCTATTCAAATCAAGCCAGTCTCACTAAACGATCCAGTGAATATTTTAATTGCAAGGGAGGGACAAGTCCTCCAAGGGACCATCGAAGGAAAAAAGAGGGAAAAAGAGAGGATGAGATCAGAAAAGAGAAAAACAAGTCAGGAGAAAGAAAAAGCAGTTGTACAGAGAGAGGAAAGGAGTGTGAGGAAAAAAGAACAAAGGAACATAACCGATGCAGTGCGGACGTCAGTAAGGACAAGAACATGGTCAATGGTAAAGTCAGGGAGCAAAAGACACATGAGGAATCGGAAGTGCTTCCACCTGAGGCCAAAGTGGCTGAGAAAAGCTCTATAGAGGAAAACGGTCCCAACAGAAAGTTAAGTTTCATGGAAACTCTGAACCTCACCCTGTCACCAGTTAAAACACCAAGACAGTCTGCTGAAGTCAAGGAACAGGAGGAGGGCACACCACCTGATGAGGTTCCTGAAGACCAGTCAGCAGAAGACAGTGGACAACCTCATCTTGGAGAATTGCTTGTAGTAGACAAAATCAACAGTAGTGTAGTAGACACCAATGAGGTCTTTGAGAACCCAGTTATACAGCCCTCTTCAGAAATCTCAAAGCCTCCACAACCTGAAAATATGGAGAGTAGACATACAGAGAGAGAATCTTGTCAGGATGCTGAAAAGCCTCTGTCTGAAACCACAGTAGGCAAAGAGCGACATAAGTGCCAGTTAGAAGTAGAAGACAGTACTGTCCAAGATGACTCTGAAGGAAGACCTGAGCTGCCTGAGGCCATGGAGGGTCAGAGGACTAAACCCACCACACCAGAACCTCTCAGGAAGGATTGTGTTTCAGCTCCAGACTGTGACATTGTTTTGAAAACTCCACTGGAGAGCAGACTTGAAAAATGTGACTCAGAAAGAAAAACTGGCACGTCTAAGGATTTGACTGCTGCTGCTGTCTCTGCGACTACTACTACTACTGTCACTGAGAATTGTGGAAACAATTCAAATACCGACACTGGCCTATCTGCTAATGGACCTTCCCCTGAACATTCAACTGGAGATTCACTGGTTATTATTACTGACAAGTCCAACAGTGAAACTCTCAGTGCTTTGGTCTGCCAAGCTGTTGAAACTGTGACACAAGATCCACCTGCTGCTGTCTGTGTGGAACATCCTACTGTTGAAGGTAGTCCAGGAAAACAATCAGAATCTCTGAAAGTATCACCCCTTGTCCAACCTAAGGGCCTTCAACAACTGCCTGCTTCCATTATTACTAATTCTAGTCTGGAGAAAAATGTGACAGTGGGGCAAGATGTTTCCAAGGATGCTGTGTCCAGTACGATTAGCATGGAGGTAGATATCGGCATCACGTCTGAGGTCATTACTGATGTCACAGAGATCCCTGTGGAGTGTGAGAAGGAGAAAACTCTTGTGGAACAAAGTTCACCATTGAGCAGTATTGGGGTGTCTAAGGTGAGTAGCACCACAGGAGAAGTTGCACCATCTGAACAGCACAACAGTGGTTTTGCGGAGACACCAAAGAAGTACCTAAATTCTGAGCCAAGCTACACAGAGAATGAAGAGGAGAATGTTGAGCCCTCTAGCTCCATTCCGATGGCCCATGATGAGGACTCGATGATGCTCACACTGAGTAATCTAAAAGTCATTCCACATGCCATAAGCCCACTCACAAGCCCAGTCCGCCTGAAGATGAAAAGCCAGCAGCTGCCATGTCACAGCAAACCTGCTTACTTCAAGAGTCTTTGCAAAGGTAAGCATCACTTGGTTTGGTTTAGTTGAACAATTTCTATTCTATGCTAAATGTTAAGAAGATGCAAAAGTATGTCGTTGTTAGCAATGTTCCCTCAAAGCCGTGCACAGCTCCCCCGGGACTGCAGAGAAGCACGAGATTGAACTTCCCTCAACTTTTATAGAGTTTTCCCCGTTAGGTAACACTATCAATGTTTCTCTTTACTGTGGGAATTGTGACCGAATCAACGCAGTATTAGCCACTTTCAATGCAACATACTGAAACAAAAGTTTTTTGCATACTAATAAGTCTTGCATAGTTAACTATGTAAGAGATGTTGTTTTAGGCAGAGCACATCGGAGTAGGATTCTATTGCACTGACAGGCACGACTCAGGCCCATACTCTAGTCTACACAGACTGCTGCGCCATAACCAATCGGAGCTCCAGTAGGCCTATATGCAAATAACCATTGCCATATATGGAGTAGTGCCATTCACTTTTAACTGGACTATTTTACAGCATGAGCAGTTACAATTATTGTGCTCTTATTTTGAGATCAAAGCGAGAGCTGCATGTGGCCACGTGTGTGTAACGGATGTGAAATGGCTAGCTAGTTAGCGGTGCGCGCTAAATAGCGTTTCAATCGGTGAGGTCACTTGCTCTGAGACCTTGAAGTAGTAGTTCCCCATGCTCTGCAAGGGCTGCGGTTTTTGTGGCGCGATGGGTAACGATGCTTCGTGGGTGACTGTTGTTGATGTGTGCAGAGGGTCCCTGGTTCGCACCTGGGTATGGGCGAGGGGACGGTCTAAAGTTATACTGTTACATGTGCACATTTGTTCGTATTCTTTGCTAAATAGTGAGTTATTAGTGCATTTTTAGCTAATTTGTAGTCAGAAATGTGGGAGTGATTTCTTCCTGAAAGAGCACAAAACTTGAACATTTCTAGACATCTTCCAAGATCGAGTCAGGTTAAGAGCTTTTTTTATGTCTTAAATGACCGGTGTTGTATTTTGAGACGGGCTTGAATAAGATAAGTAGCCAATAGACAGGGCAGCGTAATTTGTCTGATTCTCTGTAATAATGGTAAGGGAATAATAATATATTTTTTTAAATTGTAAAGTTGTTTCTTGCATCAAACAACACAACAAAATGTTCAGTCACCTCCTTGTCTCAAGGACCAGTGGATAAACTGGTTAATGTCAAGCCCTGCATGTTTTTTTCAAAAGTCTCATAGAATGTAGTCCTACATTGAATACAACACATTGGTTGCTACTGTAGGCTGAATGATAGAACAGCTATTTCCATGTTAAAATGTTATGTGAGGCCTTTTACCACAGTAGCCTACTTGGCCACTGTTAAAACAGTAAATTAAAGCAGGTACAGCTTCAGTGTACACAGTAAACGCTTGGCAGAAGTTTGCACTCAGCAGACCTGAGCATTAGTTGTTAGGTAGGGTAAGCGTAATTATTAACACCAGAACTGCCATTGCCCAACAGCCACTGACGTTTGTTTTTAGTTACAAAAACAATCTGCCCCAAAAAATAATAGTGCTCATTTGTCTGAATTTTGAAATCACAAACACAGAAGTATTTAGAGCCTTTTTAGTTGTTTTTCTTTCACACCTAATTCCAAGAAAATGTTCTGTAGGATGTTGGTACCCAGCCAGGTGCTAATGCATCTATCTCTCCTCACTGAATGACAAATAGATGAATGGGCAATAATTGTGCACTTTACTTCACAATTTAATTGAAATTAGGCTGAACTGAATGATGAGGGCGAAGAGGTTGATTTTTAATTTAGAAAGACAATAGTGTAATGATGAGTTTGTGTTATGGCTGACCCCAATTATTCGACTAGTCGATTGTTTGGTCGAAAGGTTGTTGGTCGATCGAGATTATTATATTTATTTTTTTGTCGAGCAGTAGCACATACATACAGTTGAAGTCGGAAGCTTACATACACCTTAGCCAAATGCATTTAAACTCAGTTTTTCACAATTCCTGACATTTAATCCTAGTAAACATTCCCTGTCTTAGGTCAGTTAGAATCACCACTTTATTTTAAGAATGTGAAATGTCAGAATAATAATAGAGAGCATGATTTATTTCAGCCTTTATTTCTTTCATCACATTCCCAGTGGCTCAGAAGTTTACAACTACACTCAATTAGTATTTGGTAGCATTGCCTTTAAATTGTTCAACTTGGGTCACGTTTTGTGTAGCCTTCCACAAGCTTCCCACAATAAGTTGGGTGAATTTTGGCTCATTCCTCCTGACAGAGCTGGTGTAATGGAGTCAGGTTTGTAGGCCTCCTTGCTCGCACATGCTTTTTCAGTTCTGCCCACACATTTTCTATAGGATTGAGGTCAGGGCTTTGTGCTGGCCACTCCAATACCTTGACTTTGTTGTCCTTAAGCCATTTTGCACAACTTTGGAAGTATGCTTTGGGTCATTGTCGATTTGGAAGACCCATTTGCGACCAAGCTTCAACTGATGTCTTGAGATGTTTCTTCAATATATCCACAGAATTTTTCTCCCTCATGATGCCATCTATTTTGTAAAGTGCACCAGTCCCTCCTGCAGCAAAGCATCCCCACAACATGATGCTGCCACCCCGTGCTTCACGGTTGGGATGGTGTTCTTCGGCTTGCAAGCCTCTTCATTTTTCCTCCAAACATAATGATGGTCTTTATGGCCAAACAGCTCTATTTTTGTTTCATCAGACCAGAAGACATTTCTCCAAAAGGTATGATCTTTGTCCCCATGTGCAGTTTCAAACTGTAGTCTGGCTTTTTTTATGGCGGTTTTGGAGCAGTGGCTTCTTCCTTGCAGAGTGGCCTTTCAGGTTATGTCAACATAGGACTCGTTTTTACTGTGGATATAGATGCTTTTGTACCTGTTTCCTCCAGCATCTTCACAAGGTCCTTTGCTGTTGTTCTGGGATTGATTTGCACTTTTCGCACCAAAGTACGTTCATCTCTAGGAGACAGAATGCATCTCCTTCCTGGGCGGTATGACGGCTGCGTGGTCCCATGGTGTTTATACTTGCGTACTATTGTTTGTAGAGATGAACGTGGTACCTTAAGGCGTTTGGAAATTGCTCCCAAGGATGAACCAGACTTGTGGAGGTGTACCATTTTTTTTTCTGAGGTCTTAGCTATTTTCCCACGATGTCAAGCAAAGAGGCATTGAGTTTGAAGGTAGGCCTTGAAATACCCACAGGTACACCTCCAATTGACTCAAAAAGCCTTGGTTTCATGCATGTTAACATTAGAAGCCTCCTCCCTAAGTTTGTTCTATTCACTGCTTTAGCACACTCTGCCAACCCGGATGTTCTAGCTGTGTCTGAATCCTGGCTTAGGAAGACCACCAAAAATTCCGAAATGTTAATTCCAAACTACAACATTTTCAGACAAGATAGAACTGCCAAAGGGGGCGGTGTTGCAATCTACTGCAGAGTTCTGTCCTACTATCCAGGTCTGTACCCAAACAATCTGTACTCAACTTCTACTTTTAAAAATCCACCTCTCTAAAAACAAGTCTCTCACCGTTGCCGCCTGCTATAGACCACCCTCTGCCCCCAGCTGTGCTCTGGACACCATATGTCAACTGATTGCCCCCATCTATCTTCAGAGTTCGTGCTGCTAGGCGACCTAAACTGGAACATGCTTAACACCCCAGCCATCCTACAATCTAAACTTGATGCCCTCAATCTCACACAAATTATCAATGAACCTACCAAGTACCTCCCCAAAGCCTTAAACACGGGCACCCTCATAGATATCATCCTAACCAATTTCCCCTCTAAATACACCTCTGCTGTCTTCAACCAAGATCTCAGCGATCACTGCCTCATTGCCTGCATCCGTAATGGGTCAGCGGTCAAACGACCTCCACTCATCACTGTAAAACGCTCCCTGAAACACTTCTGCGAGCAGGCCTTTCTAATCGACATGGCCGGGGTATCCTGGAAGGATATTGATCTCATCCCGTCAGTAGAGGATGCCTGGATATTTTTTTTAAATGCCTTCCTAACCATCTTAAATAAACATGCCCCATTCAAGAAATTTAGAACCAGGAACAGATATAGCCCTTGGTTCTCCCCAGACCTGACTGCCCTTAACCAACACAAAAACATCCTATGGCGTTCTGCATTAGCATCGAACAGCCCCCGTGATATGCAGCTGTTCAGGGAAGCTAGAAACCATTATACACAGGCAGTTAGAAAAGCCAAGGCTAGCTTTTTCAAGCAGAAATTTGCTTCCTGCAACACTAACTCAAAAAAGTTCTGGGACACTGTAAAGTCCATGGAGAATAAGAACACCTCCTCCCAGCTGCCCACTGCACTGAAGATAGGAAACACTGTCACCACTGATAAATCCACCATAATTGAGAATTTCAATAAGCATTTTTCTACGGCTGGCCATGCTTTCCACCTGGCTACTCCTACCCCGGACAACAGCACTGCACCCCCAACAGCAACTCGCCCAAGCCTTCCCCATTTCTCCTTCTCCCAAATCCATTCAACTGATGTTCTGAAAGAGCTGCAAAATCTGGACCCCTACAAATCAGCCGGGCTAGACAATCTGGACCCTTTCTTTCTAAAATGATCTGCCGAAATTGTTGCCACCCCTATTACTAGCCTGTTCAACCTCTCTTTCGTGTCGTCTGAGATTCCCAAAGATTGGAAAGCAGCTGCGGTCATCCCCCTCTTCAAAGGGGGGGACACTCTTGACCCAAACTGCTACAGACCTATATCTATCCTACCGTGCCTTTCTAAGGTCTTCGAAAGCCAAGTCAACAAACAGATAACCGACCATTTCGAATCTCACCATACCTTCTTTGCTATGCAATCTGGTTTCAGAGCTGGTCATGGGTGCACCTCAGCCACGCTCAAGGTCCTAAACGATATCTTAACCGCCATCGATAAGAAACATTACTCTGCAGCCGTATTCATTGATCTGGCCAAGGCTTTCGACTCTGTCAATCACCACATCCTCATCGGCAGACTCGACAGCCTTGGTTTCTCAAATGATTGCCTCGCCTGGTTCACCAACTACTTCTCTGATAGAGTTCAGTGTGTCAAATCGGAGGGTCTGCTGTCCGGACCTCTGGCAGTCTCTATGGGGGTGCCACAGGGTTCAATTCTTGGACCGACTCTCTTCTCTGTATACATCAATGAGGTCGCTCTTGCTGCTGGTGAGTCCCTGATCCACCTCTACGCAGACGACACCATTCTGTATACTTCCGGCCCTTCTTTGGACACTGTGTTAACAACCCTCCAGGCAAGCTTCAATGCCATTCAACTCTCCTTCCGTGGCCTCCAATTGCTCTTAAATACAAGTAAAACTAAATGCATGCTCTTCAACCGATCGCTACCTGCACCTACCCGCTTGTCCACCATCACTACTCTGGACGGCTCTGACTTAGAATACGTGGACAACTACAAATACTTAGGTGTCTGGTTAGACTGTAAACTCTCCTTTCAGACCCATATCAAACATCTCCAATCCAAAGTTAAATCTAGAATCGGCTTCCTATTTCGCAACAAAGCATCCTTCACTCATGCTGCCAAACATACCCTTGTAAAACTGACCATCCTACCAATCCTCGACTTTGGCGATGTCATTTACAAAATAGCCTCCAATACCCTACTCAACAAATTGGATGCAGTCTATCACAGTGCAATCCGTTTTATCACCAAAGCCCCATATACTACCCACCATTGCGACCTGTACGCTCTCGTTGGCTGGCCCTCGCTTCATACTCGTCGCCAAACCCACTGGCTCCATGTCATCTACAAGACCCTGCTAGGTAAAGTCCCCCCTTATCTCAGCTCGCTGGTCACCATAGCATCTCCCACCTGTAGCACACGCTCCAGCAGGTATATCTCTCTAGTCACCCCCAAAACCAATTCTTTCTTTGGCCGCCTCTCCTTCCAGTTCTCTGCTGCCAATGACTGGAACGAACTACAAAAATCTCTGAAACTGGAAACACTTATCTCCCTCACTAGCTTTAAGCACCAACTGTCAGAGCAGCTCACAGATTACTGCACCTGTACATAGCCCACCTATAATTTAGCCCAAACAACTACCTCTTTTCCAACTGTATTTGTTTATTTATTTATTTTGCTCCTTTGCACCCCATTATTTTTATTTCTACTTTGCACATTCTTCCATTGCAAAACTACCATTCCAGTGTTTTACTTGCTATATTGTATTTACTTTGCCACCATGGCCTTTTTTGTCTTTACCTCCCTTCTCACCTAATTTGCTCACATTGTATATAGACTTGTTTATACTGTATTATTGACTGTATGTTTGTTTTACTCCATGTGTAACTCTGTGTCGTATCTGTCGAACTACTTTGCTTTATCTTGGCCAGGTCGCAATTGTAAATGACAACTTGCTCTCAACTTGCCTACCTGGTTAAATAAATGTAAAATAAAATAAAATAAATAAAAAATGATGTCCATTAGCCTATCAGAAGCTTCTAAATTAATTACATCATTTTCTGGAATTTTCCAAGCGGTTTAAAGGCACAGTCAACTTGGTGTATGTAATCTTCTGACCTACTGGAATTGTGAGCAGAACTGAAAAAGTGTGTGTGAGCAAGGAGGCCTACAAACCTGACTCAGTTACACCAGCTCTGTCAGGAGGAATGGGCCAAAATTTACCCAACTTATTGTGAGAAGCTTGTGGAAGGCTACCCGAAACGTTTGACTCTAGTTAAACAATTTAAAGGCAATGCTACCAAATACTAATTGAGTGTATGTAAACTTCTGACCCACTGGGAATGTGATGAAAGAAACAAAAGCTGAAATAAATCATTCTCTCTACTATTTTCTTGACATTTCACATTCATAAAATAAAGTGGTGATCCTAACTGGCCTAAGACGGGGAATGTTTACTAGGATTAAATGCCAGGAATTTCTGAAAAACTGAGTTTAAATGTATTTGGCTAAGGTGTATGTAAACTTCCGACTTCAACTGTACATGACACAGTACCAGTAAAAAAATTGGACACACCTACTTATTCAATGTTTTTTTTCTTTATTTTTTTTCCTTAATGCGATTTGAGCCAATCCTGTGTGTTGTGACATGGTCCTGGTTGGTATACAGAAGGTAGCCCTATTTGTGTGAAGACCAAATCCATATTATGGCAAGAAAAGCTCAAATAAGCCAATAGAAATGACAGTCCATCAAATCAAAGTTGATTTGTCACTTGCGCCGAATACAACTGTTGTAGACCTTACAGTGAAATGCTTACTTACAGGCTCTAACCAATAGTGCAGAAAAGGTATTGGGTGGACAATAGGTAAGTAAAGAAATAATACAACAGTAAAAAGGTGTGTGTGTGTGTGTGTGTGTGTGTACACACACAAACACACACACACACACACAGTGGGGCAAAAAAGTATTTAGTCAGCCACCAATTGTGCAAGTTCTCCCACTTAAAAAGATGAGGCCTGTAATTTTCATCATAGGTACACTTCAACTATGACAGACAAAATGAGGGGTAAAAATCCAGAAAATCACATTGTAGAATTTTTAATGAATTTATTTGCAAATTATGGTGTAAAATAAGTATTTGGTCAATAACAAAAGTTTATCTCAATACTTTGTTATATACCCTTTGTTGGCAATGACAGAAGTCAAACGTCTGTAAGTCTTCACAAGGTTTTCACACACACTTGCTGGTATTTTGGCCCATTCCTCCATGCAGATCTCCTCTAGAGCAGTGATGTTTTGGGGCTGTTGCTGGGCAACACGGACTTTCAACTCCCTCCAAAGATTTTCTATGGGGTTGAGATCTGGAGACTGGCTAGGCCACTCCAGGACCTTGAAATGCTTCTTACGAAGCCAGTCCTTCGTTGCCCGAGCGGTGTGTTTGGGATCATTGTCATGCTGGAAGACCCAGCCACGTTTCATCTTCAATGCCCTTGCTGATGGAAGGAGGTTTTCACTCAAAATCTAACGATACATGGCCCCATTCATTCTTTCCTTTACACTGATCAGTCGTCCTGGTCCCTTTGCAGAAAAACAGCCTCAAAGCATGATGTTTCCACCCCCATGCTTCAAGGTAGGTATGGTGTTCTTTGGATGCAACTCAGCATTCTTTGTCCTCCAAACATGACGAGTTGAGTTTTTACCAAAAAGTTATATTTTGGTTACATCTGACCATATGACATTCTCCCAATCTTCTTCTGGATCATCCAAATGCTCTCTAGCAAACATCAGATGGGCCTGGACATGTACTGGCTTGAGCAGGGGGACTCATCTGGCACTGCAGGATTTGAGTCCCTGGCGGTGTAGTGTGTTACTGATGGTAAGCTTTGTTACTTTGGTCCCAGCTCTCTGCAGGTCATTCACTAGGTCCCCCCCCGTGTGGTTCTGGGGTGAGATCTTGCGTGGAGCCCCAGATCGAGGGAGGTTATCAGTGGTCTTGTATGTCTTCCATTTCCTAATAATTGCTCCCACAGTTGATTTCTTCAAACCAAGCTGCTTACCTATTGCAGATTCAGTCTTCCCAGCCTGGTGCAGGTCTACAATTTTGTTTCTGGTGTCCTTTGACAGCTCTTTGGTCTTGGCCATAGTGGAGTTTGGAGTGTGACTGTTTGAGGTTGTGGACAGGTGTCTTTTATACTGATAACAAGTTCAAACAGGTGCCATTAATACAGGTAACGAGTGGAGGACAGAGGAGCCTCAAAGAAGAAGTTACAGGTCTGTGAGAGCCAGAAATCTTGCTTGTTGGTGACCAAATATTTTCCACCATAATTTGCAAATAAATTCATAAAAACTCCTACAATGTGATTTTCTGGATTTTTTAAAATGTATTTTGTCTGTCATAGTTGAAGTGTACCTATGATAAAAAGTACACTTTTTAAGTGGGATAACTTGCACAATTGCTGGCTGACTAAATACTTTTTTGCCCCACTGTATCATTACTTTAAGACGTTAAGTAATTTTCTTATAAATCATTTTGGGTTGATTTAACTACAGTTATGCGTTTTATGGGTTCACCATGTTGCCTTTACCAAGATTACAAACAATTAGAGACCTTTATCCTCTCTCCCAAGATGTTTGGAGTGGACAGGTAGTTGTTGATGCAGAGAGAGAAGAACAAGATCAGGGTTGAGTGATATCAGAGAGATAACACCTACAAGTGGTGGACAAAAATGCAAACAATTGAGGGACAAGAAGATGACTATTGGGTGACTACTTATGCACTTTTAGGTGAGGGTATTGTCATATTGTTGTCATTCATCCAGGTAATTCTGTTTGTTGGTCCACCACCTGAACCTTATTTAATACACAGTAGATGGACATTTCAAATGTCTTCAAACTAATTAACAAGAATAGCAGTACAGCAAATGTGAATCGGCTTTCAGATAATTCATTGAATTGTGTGTGTTGTGGTCTATGTTGCGAGGCTTCTTATCAACAGAGGACTGGTGTGGGTGCAGGATTGTGTTCTAACCAAGCAATAACACACCTGATTTAACATCATGATTTAAGTCTATGATTAGTTAAATCAGATGTGTACTGGTTGGCAAGAGCAAAAGCCTAAGTCCACATTTGATCTCTGTGGATACGATTGAACTTCACATGAGAGATTAATCTTTCATTTTATATTCACTTATAACAATTAGGGCAGTACATGTCTAAACTTAGATTTGAGTGGGTTTAATAGGTATACACATGCTAATCAACTGCTTTAACTCCATGAAACTGACTACTATGTAGACATGGTATGCTTTTAATTAGCTAATCAATGTATTGTATTTGACCAGATTTTCCCAGTGCTACTGGAGATTCCAATTCAAAGAAGTCGGAAGTGAATCAGGAGAACAACAATCCTGGCTGCTCTGTCACACATGCTGCACAACGAGATGTGGATGAGACATCTGTCCATCCTTCCAGCCTTGAGGAACTGGAAGAGGGTGAAATTGTTAGTGAAAGTGAAGAGGAAGAAACTCCAGCCATGCCAAGTTCTCCACCCATGACGGTTCGGCCCACAAGAACGAATAAAAATCAACCAACTCTCAAGTCATCCCCTAGACTTTCAAAGAAGCCGGTCAAAGAAAATAGTTTAGTTTCACAACAGAATTTTAAACTCGGAAGTAAAACCTTGACTTCACCATTTGGAAGCCCCACATCAAATAAAACCCGCTACAAAACTGTTCAACCTCCTTTACCCAATGCTGCCTTGTCTACCGTGGAGGAGGTTATGGCCATGCTTGCAAAGATTCGCTATGAGTGCAGAAAAAAGTACATGAAGCTTCATTCAACATTCCCTAAGAAAACCTTCTGCGGTGTTATGGACATGTCCTTTTTTCCCTCTTTTACAGACTTTGTTGATAGTGTAAGCTTTACTAAACTATGCAGCCAAGAAGATTACCTCAAAGTCAAACTGAAGAACATCATCATTTCTGTTTTGAGTAAGTTATCAAATAATGGCATTGTCAACCGCATCTTTGACCAAGAACCACTTAATATGAAGTTGAAACTGTGGGAATTCGTGGATGTGCAGTTAGACTTCTTATTCAAGGAGATTCAAACTGCACTGAGAAGTGTTTGCAAATCCTCAAACGGAAGCCAGTCGGCAGGAGCAGAAAAAAGAGACAGTCTCTCAGGAAAGGGTGTACGCAAGCTGCCTGTGAAGTCCCCCAAGCCATCTGTGGCCGCTGAACTTAAAATGCAGCAGGGAGTGACCATAACCAGAACTTCTGCACCAAAAAGACTGCAAAATGAATTCACTGAGTGTGTTGAAACCAGCATGAAAAGAACCAGGTCTCGGACTGTCCCCCCTTGCAAAACAGGTCTTGGAAGAGGCAAAAATATTAAAATGTCCTTCGAAGAGGATATGGAATCGGTGCCTCAAACCTCAGATCCTCCTGTTATCCAACCTCCTTTGCAACACGTGGTAGAGATCTTACCATCAAACAGCTCTTCATCTGCTGAGAGAACAGCAACCTATGTTCGCCGGCTGTCTCAAAATGGCTCACTCCATGACAAGCCTGACTTTGAAATCCTCACAGAACAGCAAGCCTCCAGCCTAACGTTCAACCTGGTAACGGACTCTCAGATGGGAGAGATCTTCAAGTGTCTCTTACAAGGGTCTGATCTGCTAGAAACGAGTGTCTCAGCTGGGGACAATCATGGCTGGTCCCTTGGTACTCCTCTGAAAGAAAGGGAGCGTTTCCTAGGCGTTGGTACCCCAAGTAAAGTTGGTACTCCCTCTAAACTCATTGCCACATGGTCAGCTATTTCACCTATCAAGTTTTCCTCTCCAAATTCAAAAGTCCAAATTCCATTAAATCCATCTTTGTTGGATGAGAGTTGCATGTTAGAGGTGCCCTCCGGCCTACCAGAAAGCAGAAGGACACCACAGTCCAGTGTGTTCTCGCATAGATCATATTCCATCTTGTCAGAAGATCTGTCTGGGTCTCTCACAATTCCCTCACCTCTCAAGTCTGACAATCACCTCAGCTTTTTGCACCCAGCCAGCGGGGAGCCCATGTCTGCTCCGGACAGTGTCATCAGTGCACACTTCAGTGAGGATGCTCTTATGGATGGGGAAGACGCTACAGAGCAGGACATTCACCTTGCCCTGGACACGGACAACTCCAGCGGTGCATCAAGTGGTGGTGGCAGGACCAGGGAGGCTCCTGTTAACCCCTTGTTTCACTTCAAGCCTCACTTGCCCATGCAGGCAGTAGTGATGGAGAAGTCAAATGATCATTTCATTGTGAGGATACGGCATGCAAACACCAACTCCACCAACTCGGGGGTCAACTCCTCAAGCCCAGGCAGTGTCAACTCTACCTACAAAGGAAATAACTCCTCAAGCCCAGGCAGTGTCAACTCTACCTACCAAGGAAATAACTTCTCAAGCCCAGGCAGTGTCAACTCCACAAGCTTAGGAATTAATTCATCAAGCCTAGTAGTGAATTCTTTAAGTCCAGACATCAATTCCACCAAACAAGTGGTCAACTACACCAACCTAGGAATCAACTCAAGCCAAGGAGTCAACTCTTCAAGCCCAGGCAGTGTCAATTCTACCTACCCAGGAAATAATGCCACCAACCCAGAAAATAACTGTGCCTACCCATGTGTCAACTTCACAAGCCCAGAAGTCATTTCTACCAACCCAGGTATCAGCCCCACAAGTGCAGACATCAATCCTGGGGGCGCTGAGAGCCCTCAAACACCACCAGGACAAGAAAAACATGTTAAAGACGAAGATCAGCCCCCAGAAAAAACTCCTTCAAAATCCCCTTTTTCAGAGGCCAGTCCTCCTTTCTACCTTTCCAGCCTTTCCACAAGCACCGAAGCGCAGATGCTGTTATCTTCGCCATGCCTCACCATCATAGAAGACACACCAGAGAGAGACCACAGCAAGGATAAGACCGGGAAAAAGCGCACAAAGCACCATGTGGAAACTAAAGCAAAGCGGGCTAAAAAGGAGGTGATCCCAGAGAGGAGCATGCATAAAAAGAAGTCCTCAAAAAGTCCCAAAGGAAAGGGGACTGGAAGCTCCAAGAGGGAGAGAAGTGAAGTCATTACTCCACCCCAATCTACCCCATCACCCAACAGCCTGTCTGCCAAGAATATCATAGTAAAAAAGGGTGAAGTGATGGTGACGTGGACAAGGTGAGTTGGTCTTTAACCTATCTGGTACAAGTGGGAGCCAGTGAAATTGCAGGGTGCATGTTAGGTCAGCGCCTAGTCACAGAAAACCATACAGCCATTTTCCAGCCAAGGAGAGTGTCACAAAAGTCAGAAATAGCATTAATTTTAATCACTTACCTTTGATGATCTTCATCTGGTGGCACTCCCAGGTCTCCATGTTAGACAAATACCTCGGTTTTGTTGGTGCGTTTAGTTCAGAAATCCAAAGGCACAATGGGCGCTCTTAACACCAAGACGCAATGTTTTTAAAAAAGTACAATAAAAGATAGTAGAAACATGTCAAATGATTTTTAAAATCAATCCTCAAGTTGTTTTTGTCATAAATAATCAATAATATTTCAACCGGACAAAATCTTCATCAATGGAAAAGGTAAACAATAAATGCACGCTCCCGATCACGTGCTTGGTTCATGTCTGGGAATTTCCACTGTCCCTCATTTTTCAGAGTAAAAGCCTGAAGCAATGCCTACAGACTGGTCACATGTTGAGGAAGCCATAGAGATAGTGAACTGGGTCCTAAGTCTGTATGGTGGATAGGCTTTCAATGGAAAAACAGCCTTTCAAAATAATACTACTTCCAGGTTTTCGCCTACCATATCAGTTCTGTTATACTCACAGACATTATTTTAACAGTTTTGGAAACTTTAGCGTTTTCTATCCAAATCTACTAATTATATGCATATCCTAGCTTCTGGGCCTGAGTAGTAGGCAGTTTAATTGTGACACGCTTTTCATCCAAAATTCCGAATGCTGCCCCCTACCCTAGTGAAGTTTTAAATACATGCCTTTTTATTATGTGCCATTTGTATGTTAGCTGTTGGAGAGTCTCTGTCAAGTGTCATGATTGGCACTAAAATAATAGTTTTTCTTGAAGGGATGAAGACCGAGATATTCTCCTCGCACTGAAGATGAAAGGTTCCTCTCCAGATACTTTCTCTGCCCTTTCAGAGAAATTGAACAAGACACCCGCTCAAGTATGTCTTTACTAATTTACTTGTGATAGTAATGGCATTCTATGTTTTTAATATAATATACTAGTAGTTAATGCTGAGCATTGATGTCAATTCTGGGTAACCCTTTACAATAAGGTTCCATTTGTAAAGGGTTTATAAATGGGTTATAATCACACTATTAACCATTTTGAATAATTTGTAAATTCATTATAAGCAGTTAATAAACAGTGATATCATATTGGTCAAAATAGTGCAATAACTAACTGGTCAGTGTTTGCCAATTAGTGAGCAAATATTTACCTCCAGCTATTAACCATTTATAAATGCACTTACAAATGCTTATAAGATTAAACCTTATGCATCATCATGCAATGTTATTTTCAATAGTTGCATAGTTGAACAATAGTTATTTCCTCACTTGAGTGTGATGCGTTGGTGCTCTGTCTCAGGAACAGAAGAGGTTGCTTTTCATGATTTGTCTTGACCCACCTTTGAAACCCTGATGCCCTGGTCAAATTTACATCCAGGACATTATTCAATCATAATTTCTAACATATTGCCATTTAACAGATGATATCAACACACTTACCACTTCTCTGTGATAGTCCAAGTATGTTGAACGATCTGGTGTGAAATGGTAACCGTAATACCTTTGGTTGGTGGATCATTGGAGGAGCTATCCTCTCACAATGTTGAGTGTATTGGTCTTTACACTCACAATGTTGAGTGTAAAGGAGCTTTTCTTTCAAAAACAGACATTTCTAAGTGACCCCAAACTTTTGAACGGTTGTGTATGGATGGTAACCCTAGGTGTAAAATAGTAAATAATGTCTACTTCTCAGAAATTATTAAACTGTCAATGGGATTAAATAAAGGTTGTCCACTATCGCCATATCTATTTATTATGGCCATTGAAATGTTAGCTATTAAAGTCAGATCCAACAAGAATATCAAGGGCCTAAAAACAAAGGTGTCATTGTACCCTGATGATTCATGTTTTCGTTTAAATCCACAAGCTGGATCTCTCCACAGCCTCATAGAGGATCCAGATACTTTTTCTAACCTCTCTGGATTATAACGAAATTACAAAAAATGTACTATATTACGTATTGGATCACTAAAGAATACAACTTTTACATTACCGGGTAGTTTACCAATAAAATGGTCTGACAGTGAAGTGTACTAAAGCTGAAGAACATGCGCACATCCAGGTACTTTCCGCAGGTGCTGGAGTTGTAGGCAAACTCATGGAAAACAGAAAGGAAAATGCCTCATACTGTTGCTCCTGCTTCCAGGTGATATTTATTTACGTTTCAGCAGGCTTCCATATCCCAGGTGGGGGTGGAAGGTCATATATGTAACTTCCTGAAACAACAGGAGGTAAAAACATTTTTTTTAAAGTATTACATTGTATGAAAATATGTGGGCGTACTCAGTATTCAATGATCTCACTCCCATACATTTTAATTTAAAGTTAGCAAAAATATATATGATTTTGCTACTGTGGAAATGAAAATACCTGTCTATTTGTGGAAAAATCACCCTGATTAACTCTTTAGTCATATCCCAGTTTACCTATTTGCTTATGGCCTTGCCTACACCGAGCAACTTTTTTTTGTTCGTTTTTTTCACTATCTGAGCAAAAAAATATTACATTTTTGTAACGGCGTTCTTCGTTTGTTGAGAGAGAGTCGGACCGAAATGCAGCGTGGTGGTTAATCATGATCTTTAATGAGGAAATGGTGACGATACATGAAAACTAATAAATACAAAAACAACAAACGGAACGTGAAACCTAATTACAGCCTATCTGGTGAAACTACACAGAGACAGGAAGAATCACCCACCACACACGGACCGAGCAGCGTGGTAACAGGCAGCGACGGCAGGAGCAGCGAAAGGAGAGAGTGCAGGAGCCTGCATGGGATTCGCTTGAGCAGTGCGAAGAAGGCTATAGGTGAATGGAGTCGAAAAGGAAAACACGGCGGAGCAGAGCGAAACCCGAGAGTCACCCCAAAAAATGTATTGGGGGGGGGGGGCTCAGAGGGAGAGTGGCTGAGTCAGGAGATGGACCTGAGCCAACTCTCCTTGTTTATCGTGAGGAGCCAAGGAGGAGACCAGAACCAGAGCCGGTGTTAGAGGTGAGCGAAGCAGAGACTGTGAAGGAGTTAATGGGGAAAGTGGAGTGGAGAGTAATGAGGGAGTTGCTAGCTTGGTGCTATAGATATCATATTCGTCCAACGGATCGTGTCGGGGATTTGATGGCACTTGAGTTAGCGCTCCATACTCGTCCTGAGGTGCGTGTTAGTCGGCTGGTGAAGTTGGTGCCAGCCTCACGCACCAGGCCTCCTGTGCACATCCCTAGCCTTGCACATCCTGTGCCACCTCCACACACCAGTCCTCCGGTAGCAGCTCCCCGCACCAGGCTTCCTGTGCGTGTCCTCGCTCCAGTATCACCAGTGCCCGCACCACGCATCAGGCCTACAGTGCGCCTCGCCTCTCCTGCTCTGTCGGAGTCTCCCGCCTGTTCAGCACAGCCAGAGCCTTCCTTCCCTCCTGCGCTGTCGGAGTCTCCCGCCTGTTCAGCGCAGCCAGCGTTTTCCTCCTCTCCTGCGCTGTCAGAGTCTCCCGCCTGTTCAGCGCTATCAGAGCCTTTCTTCTCTACAGCGCTGCCGGAGCCTCCTGCCTGTTTGAAGCAGCCTGAGCTGCCAGTCTGCAGGGTGCTGTCAGCCTGCATGGAGCAGTCAGAGCTGTCAGTCTGCAAGGAGCTGTCAGTCTGCAAGGAGCTGCCAGTCTGCAAGGAGCTGTCAGCCTGCATGGAGCAGTCAGAGCTGTCAGTCTGCAAGGAGCTGCCAGTCTGCAGGGAGCTGTCAGTCTGCAAGGAGCTGCCAGTCTGCAAGGAGTTGCCAGTCTGCAAGGAGCTGTCAGCCTGCATGGAGCAGTCAGAGCTGTCAGTCTGCATGAAGCAGCCAGAGATGTCAGTCTGCAAGGAGCTGCCAGTCTGCAAGGAGCTGCCAGTCTGCAGGGAGCTGTCAGTCTGCAAGGAGCTGTCAGTCTGCAGGGTGCTGTCAGTCTGCAAGGAGCCGCCAGTCTGCAAGGAGCTGTCAGTCTGCAAGGAGCTGCCAGTCTGCATGGAGCAGTCAGAGCTGTCAGTCTGCATGAAGCAGCCAGAGCTGTCAGTCTGCAAGGTTTCACGTTCCGTTTGTTGTTTTGTATTTATTAAGTTATTTCATGTATCGTCATTTTCTCTTCATTAAAGAACATGAGTAACCACCACGCTGCATTTCGGTCCGACTCTCTTTCGACAAACGAAGAACGCCGTTACAATTTTATTTGGAAAGGCAAGCCAGACAATTTAAACAGAGCTAGTTATATAATGAATATGGATTCGGAGGGCAGAAATGATTAAATATTAAAGCATTAGACCTCTCACTAAAGGCTTCAAATGTTATACTTAAATCCAAACTGGTTCTCTAGCAGATTAGTAAGAATGTCTCACCCCATGTTCAAGAATGGCCTTTTTCCCTTTATTCAGATTACAAACTCTCACTTTGATTATTTGAAAATGAAATCTTCAAAATATTGCTATTTTCATGTCTGTTTAATTACTGCAAAAATGGAAGAGGCAAGTGGAAGGGGGAGAACGTAAGGAACGTGTCTGTCGGCCCTACATTAAAGACCACAATTGGTTAAAGAAAATTGTGATGAATTAAAAAGTATACCAGTTACATGAAAGGATCAAGAAATTGACAGCTGTGCCATATACAAAGTAGTTTGGAAGAGATTTTCGATGTACCGATTCGATGAACTAATACACAAAACGACACTGGATACAGAACTTTGTTTTTCTATTTAAATTATTATACAACATTCTTGCAACCAATATAATGTTATATGGGGGATACAACCATCCCAACTCTGCAGATTTTGCTGCAAAGAGACACTCCATTAAATTATTTTGTTTTGGTACTGTCCAAATTTTATTGGTCACATACACATGGTTAGCAGATGTTAATGTGAGTTTAGCGAAATGCTTGTGCTTCTAGAGCAGTAATATTTAACAAGTAATCTAACAATTTCCCAACAACTACCTAATACACACATCTAAAGGGGTGAATGAGAATATGTACATATAAATATATGGATGAGTCATGGTCGAGCGGCATAGGCAAGGTGTAATAGATAGTAGAAAATACAGTTGAAATCGGAAGTTTACATACACTTAGGTTGGAGTCATTGAAACTCGTTTTTCAACCACTCCACAAATGTATTGTTAACAAACTATAGTTTTGGCAAGTCGGTTAGGACATCTACTTTGTGCATGACACAAGTAATTTTTCCAACAATTGTTTACAGACAGATTATTTAACTTAGAATTCATTGTATCAAAATTCTAGTGGGTCAGAAGTTTACATACACCAAGTTGAGGAATCCGGGGGGAAAAAAGTATCTATAGCCACAGTAAAACGAGTCCTATATCGACATAACCTAGAAGGCCGCTCAGCAAGGTAGAAGCCACTGCTCCAAAACCGCCATAAAAAAGCCAGACTACGGTTTGCAACTGCACATGCGGACAAAGATTGTACTTTTTGGAGAAATGTCCTCTGGTCTGATGAAACAAAAATAGAGCTGTTTGGCCATAATGACCATTGTTATGTTTGGAGGAAAAAGGGGGAGGCTTGCAAGCTGAAGAACACAATCCTAACCGTGAAGCACGGGGGTGGCATTATCATGTTGTTGGGGTGCTTTGCTGCAGGAGGGACTGGTGCACTTCACAAAATAGATGGCTTCATTAGGGAGGAAGATTCTGTGGATATATTGAAGCAACATCTCAAGACATCGGTCAGGAAGTTAAAGCTTGGTCACAAATGGACAATGACCCCAAGCATACTTCTAAAGTTGTGGCAAAATGGCTTAAGGACAACAAAGTCAAGGTATTGGAGTGGCCATCACAAAGCCCTGACCTCAATCCTATAGAAAATGTGTGGGCAGAACTGAAAAAGGTGTGTGCGAGCAAGGTGGCCTACAAACCTTACACCAGCTCCATCAGAAGGAATGGGCCAACATTCACCCAACTTATTGTGGGAAGCTTGTGGAAGGCTACCCAAAACGTTTGACTCTTGTTAAACAATTTAAAGGCAATGCTACCAAATACTAATTGAGTGTATGTAAACTTCCGACCCACTGAGAATGTGATGAAATAATTAATAGCTTAAATAAATCATTCTCTACTATTATTCTGACATTTCACATTCTTAAAATAAAGTGGTGATCCTAACTGACCTAAGACACAGAATTGTACTTTAATTAAATGTCAGAAATTGTGATTATATTAATTATATTTCTCTCAGGTGTACGTAAACGTCTGACTTCAACTGCACATATGATATGAGTAATGGAAGATATGTAAACATTTTAAGTGGTATTGTTGAAAGTAACTGATCTATTTATTATAGTGGCCAGTGATTGGGTCTCAATGTAGACAGCAGCCTCTCTGACTTAGTGATTGCTGTTTAGTAGTCTGATGGCCTTGAGAGAGAAGCTGTTTTTCAGTCTCTAAGGTCCCAGCATTGATGCACCTGTACTGACCTTGCTGTCTGATCTTGTTGGCCTTCCTGTGACATCGGGTGCTGTAGGTGTCATGGAGGGCAGGTAGTTTGCCCCAGGTGATGTGTTGTGCAGACCGCACCACCTTCATAGGGGGGCCTTGTGGTTGAGGGCGGTGCAGTTGCGGTACCAGGCTGTAGTCCAGCCCGACAGTATACTCTCAATTGTGCATATGTAAAAGTTTGTCAGGGTTTTGGGTGACAAGCCAAATTTCTTCAGCCCCCTGAGGTTGAAGAGGCGCTGTTGCGCCTTCTTCACCACACTGTGTGTGTGAGTGGACCATTTCAGGTTGTCTGTGATGTGTACTCCAAGGAATTCTCCACCTTCTCCACTACTGTCCCTTCGATGTGGATAGGGGAGTGCTCCCTCTTCTGTTTCCTGAAGTCCTCGATCATTTTGTTTTGTTGACGTTGAGTGAGGTTGTTTTCCTGACACCACACTCCGAATGACCTCCCATCCTTCCTGTAGGCTGTCTCGTTGTTGTTGGTAATCATGCCCACTACTGTTGGGTCGTCTGCAAACTAAAAGATTGAGTTTGAGGCGTGCAGTCCTTTTTAGCTGGCCGTGATGGTGGCGCTGTATTATCCTCAAAGCGGGTAAAGAAGGTGTTTAGTTTGTCTGGAAGCGTGACATCGTTGTCCGTACTTTTTGTAGTCTGTGATTTCCTGTAGACCCTGCCACATTCATCTCGTGTCTGAGCCGTTGAATTCCGACTCTACTTTGTCTCTGTACTGGCATTTCTCTTGTTTGAATGCCTTGCGGAGGGAATAACTACACTGTTAATTTTCAGGCATATTCGCAAACCTCTTCAAGGTTAAATGCGGTGGTTTGTGCTTTCAGTTTTGCATGAATTCCGCCATCAATCCACGGTGTCTGGTTAGGATAGGTTCTAATAGTCAGTGGGTACAACATCTCAAATGCACTTCTTTATAAACTCACTCACTGAGTCAGCGGATAGATCGACGTTATCTGAGGCTGACCGGAACATATCCCAGTCCGCGTGATCAAAACAATCTTGAAGTGTGGATTCCGATTGGTCAGACCAGCGTTGAATGGTTCTAGTCATTGGTACATCCTGTTTGAGTTTCTGCCTATAGGAGCAAGATAGCGTCGTGGTTGGATTTGCCGAAGGGAGGGCTTTGTATGCATTGCGGAAGTTAGAGTAGCAGTGATTGAATGTTTTACACCTGCGCGTAGTGCAATCAATATGCTTATAGAATTTAGGTATCCTTGTTCTCAAATTTGCTTTGTTAAAATCCACAGCTACAATAAATGCAGCTTCAGGATCTATGGTTTCCAGTTTACATAGAGTCCAGTGAAGTTCCAGGAAGGGCTGTCTTGGTGTCTATTTGAGGGGGAATGTACACAGCTGTGACGATAACTGATGAGAATTCTCTTTGGGAAGTAATATGGCCGGCATTTGATTGTAAGGAATTCTAGGTCGGGTGAATAGAAGGACTTGAGTTCCTGTATGTTTTTATGATTACACCATGAGCCATTAATCATGAAGCATACACTCCTGCATACACTCTTTGTTGGCGCGATGCACAGAGAAGCCCGGTGGCTGAACCGATTCCGACAACATATCCTGAGAGAGCCATGTACCTGTGAAACAGAGAATGATACAATCTCGGTCTCTCTGGAAGGCAACCCTTGCTCGAATTTCATCTACCTTGTTGTCAAGAGACTGGAGATTGACGAGTAATATACTCGGGAGCAGTGGGCGACGTGCACGTCTACGGAGCCTGACCAGGAGGCTGCCCCTTCTTGTTTTGGGTCGGCTTCTGGGATTAGATCCATTATCCTGGGTGGTGGTCCAAACACAGGATCCGCTGTGTAAGTTGACGTCGCTCTTATATTCAATAGTTCTTCCCGGCTGTATGTAATAAGATCTAAGATTTCCTGGGGTAACAATGTAAGAAATAATACATAACAAAATACTGCATAGCCTGGGGTGGCAGGGTAGCCTAGTGGTTAGAGCGTTGGACTAGTAACCGAAAGGTTGCAAGTTCGAATCCCCGAGCTGACAAGGTACAAATCTGTCGTTCTGCCCCTGAACAGGCAGTTAACCCACTGTTCCTAGGCCGTCATTGAAAGTAAGAATTTGTTCTTAACTGACTTGCCTAGTAAAATAAAGGTCAATTAAAAAATGTAATTAAAAAATCGTTTCCTAAGGACTCGGAAGCGATCATCTCTGTCGGCACCATTTTGTTTTTGGTTGCAGGTTCAGGAACCGCTGAAGAATTGCAACTTTTACCTGGAGCTAACTCTGCAAATAGCACTGCTGGGTGATTTTTAAAAAGTCATAGTCAATTAATTGAATAATACTTTTAGCAATGTTTCTTTAATTTACAGTATGTAGAATCTATGAGAATAGAAAGGTTCAGAACCTTTGTAAAACAGCAAAGTTTTTTTTTTTATATATATATGGAAACTAGAAATCAACTGGATGGTGTTCATAGATCGATGGAAGGGGTTGAGTGGAGCTGAAGGATGGGACTAAAAACAAACAAAAGATAACTATTGTAAAATATACTGTGTCTGTGAAATGTATGTATAAGCTGGAAGTAGAAGCCTAAGTGTTGTCCATTTAGTTTACTCCAGTTAAGGGTGGGGTGGTAGCGTTAGGGGAAAATAATAAAATAACATCTATTTTAAAAAATATAGAATAATAATGTTGGATTGGAACTAATGCACACTATTACATTGATGGAAGCCACAATCTATCTGTAATTTTGAAGCTGATCTACCCCCTGATTTGTGTATATATATTTTTTTATTATTATAATAGCTAGCTAGTGTTTAACATTACTTGCTAACACTAATATCTAACTTCCACAGATTAAAGGTGTTATCAAAAATGTTGCTAATACACTAGCTAATAGTAAATTAGTCTTAAGTGCAATATGCAGAAATCACAACGCCATTACCTGGTTGCTAAAATTCTAATAGTTAGCCTAATATCCGTTTGTGACAAAGCATACAATGTATAGTGTAGAGAATAATTGTACCATCTAAACCGCTGTGAAATATATTTCAAAAACCCAAACATTTTATTTTCAGCTGTTTTGAAGTTGGTGTACAAAACCGAAAGTAAAAGACGCGAAAATGAAACTTAAGAACAGGAATCATAAAATGACCTCCGATATACAGCTTCTTAGACTTGCTTTCAATTGGGGGATTGGAACTTGTTGGGGAGAGTATCTTAGAAGAGGTACATATTAATTGAACCATTGTGGGGAAAAATCTGGCTAACCATCATTTTCATATACCGGATGCTCGTACTTGGTGTGGCAGCAGAGGATGTTTGGGACGATGAGCAGTGAGTTTGTATGCAACACGGACAAGCCTGGGTCGCCCAAATCTCCCCAAAAATTGCATATCGTCCGTGTTGCATACAAACTCACTGCTCATCGTCCCAAACATCCTCTGCTGCCACACCAAGTACGAGCATGCTGACAAAGGATGCAAGCTAGCTCATTTACCATCTACCTAGCTAGGGACAACTCGCTAACTAGCGTGTTAATCCAAAAACGCTAGCTAAACAAATTCCAGGGAAATTCTGCCATGTTGATGTTAGCTAGCGTGACCTACTTAGCTAGCTAACTATATTATGCCAAATATTATCTTGTCCTAAATTGTCTAGCAGAAAGTTTTACCTAATGCTAACTAGCTAACATTTGCTAGCTAGCTAGGACAGACATGCTAGCAAGATAGCTAGCTACTTTGCTAGCTGAGCAGTTTGCTAAATCATCCAGCAGAACTTCTGTATCCAAACGTGAAACTAATTGCATAGAGAATTTATCCTCTCTCTGTCGTCATTTTCATCTTGTGAACAGTTTTATTTCACGCAATCTTTTCCGTCTGGGCTTTGCACACGACGCACTGTAATGTCAGTGTCAACACATTCTGGGCATGTTCCATGTTGTCTTTATTTCAAGTGTGTTTCACAGATGGGCAGATCTCACAAAATTGGGCAGTTCTCCGAAACCAGCGAACCAATAATATGGCTTGATATGTTCTGACGAGGCCTTCATTCCTGGATTAAATAAGTGTACCAATGCATCATCATTGTTTCAAATGTGGGGCATGACACATCATGGGAGTTGACCATTGGTGTGAAAGCCAACCATTTCTGTTCCTGGGACAGAACAACAATGTATCACACCAAAAAGTCAGAAAATAACTATTGTTTAACTGTCCAACCATTTGAAAATAAGGTTGCATGATGATGCATAAGGGTTCAATATTATCTGAGTTTGTAAGTGCATTTATAAATGGTTAATACCCCGAGGTAAATAGTGTCTCACTGCTTGGCAAACACTAACAGGCTATGGCACTATTTTGACCAATTTGTTATAACCCATTTATTAATGGTTTATAATGCATTTACAAATATTAAAAAACCTTTTTATATGAACCCCTTTGAATTGTAACCCAGTTCTGTATATTCATAGAGCGTTTTTTTGTCTTTACAGTTTTTGAAGTATATTTTGCATGTTTATTTGATAGAGATAGAGGAGAGAGTGTGCTGAAATAGCAGTGGGCCGGATTCCAACATATGCTGCAGCAGTACATATGCACCGGAGGCCGTGGCCATTATGCCACGAGTTTCTTTTTGATAATGACATTTTATGTTTTTGATATAAGATACTAGTAGTTAATGCTGAGCATTGATGTCAGTTCTGATTATTTTTAATCTTTAGATTGCGAAGCGATTTTCCCAACTGATGAAGCTTTTTAAGAAGAAGGAGAAGATGGCAAACTGACTTCTGAAAGTTTTTTTGGGGGGGGGGTTTTCGATGAAGATTTCACTTACCAGGCTCCTTATACTCTCAGACGTTTCAAGGTCAAGACTTGAATGTCCCATTTGATGAATGAGTGGAAGCAGATCTGAATGTGATGCCTGTAATTAATGGACTTGGAACTAATGAACACAGTCAACTAGAACTCCAACTGAAATGTGTTTTTGTGCTGTGGTCAGTAAGGATCTGAATATCCATGAGGTAAAATCCACACAGGCGTCAATATTCAATATTATCGCCCCACAGCCAAAATGAATACAACTTGTATAAACTGTTTTGATTCGTCTGTTGATTTAGCAGACTTCAATGCACTGGATTTTTTTCCTTCCCTTTTTGTGTTTAATCTACCATATTGATCCTGGGCAATATCCCATCTCAACTTCACAACTCTTAATATGCCTTAGCAAGGTTATACCATATGAGGAGTTAAACACTTCTGCAATCATACATTTAATCAAGTAATTAACCAATTTTAGTTGTAAATAACAGAATGGTGAATGACCTCTAATGCTTTTATGGAGCATTGCAGCCTGTGCTGCTTGTACAAAATGTCTACTAAAGTTGTGTGTGCTTTTCTACTTCAACATAATCTGGGAGTGTTTGGAAATAAAGATTGGAACTACAATTAAAGTGACCTTTACTGTCACATGGCAGAAAGTGCATTTTACTGTATTATATATTGCATTGACTTCAAGATGTTCAGTTAAATGAAAAAATAAGCCACAGATGTTCCATTTTAGGTATGATTCAAGGTCTTACGTTTATAGAAATGAAGGATTTTACCAAGTACACATTTCTTAACTGCTTAGATTTTAATTTGGTTGATTTTGGTTTTGGTTTTGGATGGTTGTGAATAAGTGACATGGTTAAGAAATATACATTGTGTAGCCTATATTGTACATATTTTGGTTTTGAAAATAAAGTTTATTTATTTAACATGGTTTTGATTAATGAAAATGTTCTATTTCACACAAATTCAATAACTTCACTTTAACTTACCACCCAAATGAATACAGCATATTTTAGACACATTCTGAACTGCTGCTGAGGTTTTATAGAAAAGAGCAGCATATCTTCCGGCTAAAACGAAAAGCTTAATGGTCATAGTTCAAC
This sequence comes from Oncorhynchus kisutch, assembly GCF_002021735.2. Lineage (NCBI taxonomy): Eukaryota > Metazoa > Chordata > Actinopteri > Salmoniformes > Salmonidae > Oncorhynchus > Oncorhynchus kisutch. The sequence continues at coordinate 18,874,343 of NC_034185.2, forward strand.
ACACCTATTCTCACAGTTATAGCTGTCATGGGAGAGTTCATTAATAATGAATCCTTCTGGAGGGCAATGTTTCAAAGTAGTACATGCTCTAATATACATATCCAGAAACTATTATGGGAATTGAAGTCACTGCCTAAGGGTTTACTTGCCTTAGCTCACCACTGCTATAACCTCGAACTTCATTCAACTTTATTTCAGAGTGATTGTAAGGACACATTCTCTTTCATGGTAATGGAATGGGATCATGAGGTTAGAATCTCATTTGGGTGTATTATTAATGGTGGCTATTGCAACCACATAGTACCATGCAATGTAAAATTAAGTGTTTCATACATTCCCTAAGGATTTATTTTCCTGTTTCTAATAACTGAAAATTATTAAATGATGAACTAATTTTCAGGAATCTAAATGGCCTCCTAAATATCAATGGCAACAATGTGAATTTGTTTGAATTGTGTCATCTGATAAGGATGGAATTCATTACATTAACAGAACTTGGACAGCAGGCTTGGTGAGACTAGTCCAATACCTGAAATAGTTAACTTGGGACATGACTCATTGATCATTCTGTCTGGCCCAATTGATTGGTCCCTTTGATTTGGTCAGTTGAATACAATTAGTTGTACTACACATGCAGATTTATATCATATCCAAACATAATCACAACCTATAGTACAAATATTTGAAAAGTTTAAATAGCACGCATTTGACATGTATTGATGTCCAGAGCTTGGCCATGAGATGGTTGGCAGTATTGGTAACATGTCCTACTGTGTCTGTGTGGTGTCCTGCTGTCAACAATTGTGTGGTAAAACTAGCCCCAGGCCATTGTCCAGTCGCTTGGTGGATCGATCCTCGCATTTTATGAGTCCTGCTTGCAACAGATTGGAGAGACACTCACTGTAGCTATGCTCAGAGATGGGTTGCCTATCTCTTCAATCGGTGGAAACAAAAGTTTAATTCTACCAAATAATCCGCTCTTTCTGAAGCAAGTGGAACACACAACCTAGTTGAAATGTAAGTTAATTCTAACTCTTAAATCCTTTGAGATGTTTTATTTTGCCTTCTTGGATCAATCAATTTAGTAAAAAGCAATTGTTTTGCAATCATGAAAAATATACACAGTAAACCTTTATGAAATAATTGCCTATACTGTAAGATATTTATGTTATACTATGGCCCCGTGGAAGTTTAGGTTAAATTTGTATTATTATTTGATTTTTTACAGCATAAGGATATGTGAAATAGAAGATGGGGGATTGGAACTTGTTGGGGAGTATCTTAGAAGAGGTACATATTCATTCAACCATTGTGGGAAAAATCTGGCTAACCATCCTTTTCATATTCCGGATGCTCGTACTTGGTGTGGCAGCAGAGGATGTTTGGGACGATGAGCAGAGTGAGTTTGTGTGCAACACGGACCAGCCTGGGTGTAAGAATGTGTGCTACGACGATGCATTCCCCATTTCTCTTATCCGATACTGGGTGTTACAAATCATTTTTGTGTCCTCTCCCTCTCTGGTGTACATGGGACATGCACTGTACCGTTTGAGGGCCCTTGAAAAAGAAAGACACAAAAAAAAAGCTTTCCTGAAAGCAGAGCTAGAGGGCACTGAGCCCGTTCATGAAGACAGACAGAGGATAGAGAGGGAGCTGAGGAAGCTGGAGGAACAGAAGAGAGTAAGGAAAGCTCCACTCAGGGGCTCCTTGCTGCGCACATATGTTTTCCATATCTTGACGAGGTCGGTGGTGGAGGTTGGCTTCATAGTCGGACAATATGTACTCTATGGCATTGGGCTGGATCCTTTGTACAAATGTGAGAGATTGCCTTGCCCAAACAGTGTGGATTGCTTTGTGTCCAGACCAACTGAGAAGAACATTTTCATGATCTTCATGCTCGTCATCGCTGGGGTTTCTTTGTTCTTGAATCTCCTCGAGATATTCCACCTGGGAGTGAAGAAAGTCAAACAAAGTCTGTATGGAAATAAGGGTGCAGATGATGACAGCATAGTATACAGGTCCAAGAAAAACTCCATGGTCCAGCAGGTGTGTGTCCTTACAAACTCATCTCCCCAAAAGATGATGCAGTTCACTCAGACATCTTGCACAATGGATGCTGTCCCCTTGTACATGCCTTCAGTAGCTCCTCACAACGATGGTGGTGGCACCAACGGTTCAGAGCAGTACCCTAGACAGCTGGGGGCCGTGGAGCGCTGCTACACCCTGGACCAGAGGAACCACTCATGCAGCAGTGATGACTCCAACAGGCCTAAAGGCTCAGGCCAAACTAGGCACAACGGAGCACAGCCACCTCCTTCACTCCTGGCCAGCCATATGGAGATACCAGCAGCCCTGCAGAACCAGCTGCGCAAACAGAGCCGGGTCAGTGCTCTGCAGGACTTCAGTGACATGAGTGATTCACCTGACAGTGACCACTATCCCACGGCGAGGAAGGCTAGTTTCATGTCCCGGGGACTCTCTCAGACCAACCTGGCCAGTCCTTCTGATAGCCCGAACTCCGGGAGTGGGGCGGACACAGAGGCCAAGCGTATCGCCCAAGGAGAGAGCCCACCTATGACCCCGCCTCCAGCCAGTGGACGAAGAATGTCAATGGTAACTACAGCCATTATGCAACATGCTTTTCAAAATTGAGGATGTATTGTATGATTCTCATCATGTATTTCTAAAGATTCAGATGAAATAACTGCATGTTTTCACTCTTTCAGAGCATGATTCTGGAACTGTCTTCAATCATGAAAAAGTGAGAACTGGCTGAGAGACCAGAAGGATCTTGGTGGGGACCCTGATCGCAAAGCGACACTTCCTTCTAATATGTATTCATAATAACATATGTATAGAGCTCGCAAGTTTGTAATCCTAAAAACTGGAAAATTAGTTAGCACTGTTTCGTTCAGCCATTCCTATGGGGGAATTGAATAGGGAAAGAATGGGGCTTTAGGATGAACTCCGAAAATAAGGTCTTCGTAGCTCTTCTATGTTTTTGTTCTATGAGATAATATCAGTCAGTTAACATGACCTTTATGAATTATGAACCCTTTATGTGCTTGTTTTGATTACATAAATGCTTTGAAATTCACAAAAAGTGACAGCTGTTGAAGATGATCGCATAGAACAACACGTTTTAGACCTACTAAGCTTGTGTTTAATACAGACCTTATTTTCGGGCATTTATCCAAAATGCCTCAACAACAACAACAAAATGTTTTTCCAAAAGGCTTTGGCCAACGAGCCATGTCGGAGTTAGTTGCTACAAAAAGACGCCATTACCATGTCTCTATTGTGGACGAGAAGTGAATGCTTTAGTACAATTATGTTGGCATGGGTAGTTCTAATTTCTATTTTTTTAGTTGTCACATGCTATCTTTGCGGTATCACATTTCAGATCATTTTTGTGGAATTTATGAGTGAAAGCACATTAAAATGACATTTGACTTAAAGTGAGCATGTTCATATGAAAAGACATTGGCCTTCTAAGGAAATTCTTACATTTTAAAAGATTCATGGCTTGTGATCGCTAATACACTTAAAACACTGGGATATGATAACCTCCACTATACAAAATATTTTATCTCAAAATGTAAGAATGATTTTTGGAAGCACTTTGATATTGTTTACTGTACAGAATGATGATAAAGTTGGAGATAGAATGGCTCTTCAAATTCAACTAAATGTGAATTTATTAATGAACCATTTTATGGATGTTTTTTCTATTAAATACATTATCTTCAACACTTGTCATCTTGCTTGATATCGTTGCTGGGTTTTTCACGCTCAACAGTTTCCCGTGTGTATCAAGAATGGTCCACCACCCCAAGGACATCCAGCCAACTCAATATTAGGAAGGTTTTCTTAATGTTTTGTGCACTCAGTGTACAGTACAAGTATGATTGTATAAAATTGTATGACATACTGTTTTACAGTGTTATATATATGATGAAGGAAACCAAATGTCTTTGCATTTGCAGATATAAAAATGACCAAATAATGCACATGATATGTTTCTTTATTTCATAAACAGAAATGGTGTCTAGACAAAAATGTCATTTATATAACGCTAGCAATTGAAATGAATGAAAATGGGGTTTGCACAATACCGTGTTTAAAATGGTTAATAAGTCATTTTAATTAATTAGGGTCGTGTAGCATTTCAAAATGAAAAGGGTAAGAACTCTTAATAGAGAATAAGCAAATTACAGCTATTTCAAATTGACAATATTAACAAAAAACTGTTCTAGAAAAACGAGAGAAAAAATAATGTAAAAGAGCTTTTACATTAAAAATAATGAACCAAAATCTACTAATACAATAATCCATATAATCTGTGTAAAAAGCATGTAGAAAAAACACCTGATGAAGTTTGCTGATACAGTCATTGACCAGTAATGAGAGGTATGAAGGATTTCACAGGTAGATAAGTGTGAGAAGGTCTGCACTGGTTGTGACTCAGGGATGAGGGGGGGGGGGGGTGTAGGCCCCTGCATACACTCACTTCACTTGAATGTGAACTATGGCCTCTGCAAGTTCTAAGGCAAAAATTGGAGGTGCACTTGTATCCATGTAACTCTGAAACATCCCCAGTTGAATGAAAAGACAAGTTGAGAAAACACATAATTTTTTTGTTTACAGAAAACTAACCTTCAGTCCAATTTTAACCTAACAATTTCTATTTACATGGCAAATGTAATAAACACATCATGACATGTGACACCGTTTTGTAAACATATCAAACATTTCTTTTACTCCTAAAATGATCTCAGCTTGTGCATTCAATCAGGATACCAGTATATTATATTATAAAGTTGAGCAATTTGTGAAAAAGGCAAGCTTTGTTCATCTTTTCAAAAGAACAACCTTTGGAGTTGGAGAGACAGTGTTTTTTCTTTCAAAGCAGCACACAAAAACAACTAAAACAAACAAAACAGTGAAACAAAACGGGAAATGAATACAGCACAAAAGCCTCTGAAAAAGAGAATGAATTCAATGCATCTTTCCAACAAATATCCACCAACTAGTTACCATAGCCAGCTAACAAATCAAATAACATGACTGTTTTTTGAGTTTTGGCTTGTAAAAAACTGCAGAGGTAAAGGAACTTGAGAGAGAGAGAAAAAATTGTATTTACTACCAAAACAGAATTCAAATATATATGTATGTTTACTCCAATGTATTGAGTACTCTCTCTGCAGCTCTTAATGACTTTGATCTGTATTGTGCAAAGCTTATTATTCCGCATTTGTAGAAATTAGCTTCAGGAGTATAAGACCAGAGGTTAGAAGTGAGCTAAACTTTCAGACACTCAAACACAGCCAGAAACCAGCTAAAGTACAAAAGTCTGCTACAGATTCAGAAATGGAGAAATAAAATGCTTGGCACCCTGAGACGATATACAAGACCAATGACTAGTCCTGGTTTAGGTCAACCAGACAAATCTCTGTGTGAATGAGATGATGACACACAACAAGCTTATTTGACCCGTAATGCTTGGGGTAACTGTAGAGATGACCCGACCATGTACTACTTTCAACCATCGGTCACCATAGTAACACCCCATACAGCATAGCAAGCATGGAGTAGCTCTCTCAGGACTAGAGAGCTAAGAGGTCTGGACTGGCAATTGACCAGCGTAAGGAGCTACATTAAAAACCCCTCATTACTTTGTATCACCTCCCACTGGGCAAAAACTGGTTGCATCAATGTTCTTTCCACGTAATTTCAACAAAACAATTCAATGTGATGACAATGAATCAATGTGGAAAACTGATTGGATTTGCACATTTTTTCACCCAGCTTTTAACCTAAATCCAATGACATGGTAAAGTTTTTTATTGATTTCATATTGCATTTACATAAGTCGACAACTCAACCAAATGTATATCAAAACTAGATGTTGAAATAATGTCTGTGCCCAGTGGGCTTCTATATGCATCCGCCAACCTTTACTGTATATCAATCTTGGGGCTCTAGGTAGAGAATAAACAATGATGAATTATTGTACGTACAGTACAAACCAGAAATAGGCTATGCACTCATTGCTATCCAAAGAATAACATTGATATTAATCCTAATAGCATTATAAGGCCATCTAACAACAGACATTGAAAGATATCTGTTGGTATAGCTTTGATGGGCCGAGGACAATAGAAACTTTATGAATTTCAATCCATTTTCCCCCACATTGTCAAAGTGTAGCCTAATGAGAGTGTGCTTTTCTGATGGACCATTATGCTTTCCACTTTTTTTACGTCAAAAACGAGAAAGAAAAGGTACATTTATTGGGTAGGAATTGTATATGATTTGACAAATGTGTTTCCTGTTTTGTACCTGATAATGGAGACTGATGTATATTGTTCCAATTCAGTGATAGCATATGAATCAGAGAAAAGCCAAAGTGGAAGAAGAACCTCACAAACAACAATTACAACTGCTCTACACTCCTTCCTTACATAAGGAAAGGGGGATACCTAGTCAGGTGTACAACTGCTCTACACTCCTTCTTTACATAAGGAAAGGGGGATACCTAGTCAGGTGTACAACTGCTCTACACTCCTTCCTTACATAAGGAAAGGGGGATACCTAGTCAGGTGTACAACTGCTCTACACTCCTTCCTTACATAAGGAAAGGGGGATACCTAGTCAGGTGTACAACTGCTCTACACTCCTTCCTTACATAAGGAAAGGGGGATACCTAGTCAGGTGTACAACTGCTCTACACTCCTTCCTTACATAAGGAAAGGGGGATACCTAGTCAGGTGTACAACTGCTCTACACTCCTTCCTTACATAAGGAAAGGGGGATACCTAGTCAGGTGTACAACTGCTCTACACTCCTTCCTTACATAAGGAAAGGGGGATACCTAGTCAGGTGTACAACTGCTCTACACTCCTTCCTTACATAAGGAAAGGGGGATACCTAGTCAGGTGTACAACTGCTCTACACTCCTTCCTTACATAAGGAAAGGGGGATACCTAGTCAGGTGTACAACTGCTCTACACTCCTTCCTTACATAAGGAAAGGGGGATACCTAGTCAGGTGTACAACTGCTCTACACTCCTTCCTTACATAAGGAAAGGGGGATACCTAGTCAGGTGTACAACTGAATGCATTCAACTGAAATGTATCTTCCACATCTAACCCAACCCCTCTGAATCAAAGAGGTGCGGGGGGCTGCCTTAATCGACATCCACGTCATCGGCGCCCGGGGAACAGACGCCATTGGACATACATTGTGTGTGTATTAATATTTGGGTGCATGTTTTAGTTGTCTGTGTATGACTGTATACGGATCGAACTAAAATCTTAGGGAACCTTATCTAAATGGTCAAATACTCAGACCAGCACACTGCGAAACACAGACATATTCTACAAAGCTGCACTCTAATATCACAACAGCTTTCGATATCAGTCAAGACGAAAGTATTACACAGCTGTGTCCAAGAGGGTGCAACAGAGTAACGCCAAGAAGAATTTGCAGACAGTCATCAAGGTGTATATTTAAGCAATAAGGCACGGGGGGGGGTTGTGGTATATGGCCGATACATCATGGCTAAGGGCTGTGCTTATGCACGACGCAACGCCGAGTGCCTGAATACAGCTCTTAGCTTTGGTATATTGGCCATATACCACAAACCCCCAAGGTGCCTTATTGCTATTATAAACTGGTTACCAACGTAATTAGAGCAGTTAAAGTACATGTTTTGTCATACCCGCGGTATACGGTTTGATATACCACGGCTGTCAGCCAATCAGCATTCAGGGCTCAAACCCCTCAGTTTATAATATCGCTCTTTCCGACACTGTATAGCTTTTCATCCTGAATGAAGTTAAAGCTATGAGTAAAGCTTTTTATTCCAATTGAATTCACTCACTGTAAAGACAGGTTCTGTCTCTATTTCTCATTTTTTGTATTTTCAAGCACATCCCGGTTAAACAGATACGAGTATTATTTCTGTATATTTATGTTATAAATGTAATTATATACTTGGTGGTTCGAGCCCTAAATGCTGATTGGCTGACAGCCATGGTATATCACACCGTATACCATGGCTAAGACAAAACATTTAATTTTACTGCTCTAATTATGTTGGTAACCAGTTTATAATAGCAATAAGGCACCTCTGGAGTTTGTGATATATGGCCAATATACCACGGCTAAGGGCTGTATCCAGGCACTCCTCATTGCCTAAGAACAGCCCTTAGCTCTGGTATATTGGCCATATATCACAAACCCCCGAGGTACCTTACTGCTTAAATATTGTTCATCAAAAGATGGACTAAATAATTTAGCTGAGGACTATTGTTAGAAGCAAACATAAGCTAGACAAAATAACTAGGTAAAATATACAGGCAGCATGCATTCACATCACAGAATATTATGATTTCAACAAATGTACAATCAGGGCAAACATGTTACTATCATGCTTTCACATGAACTCAAGTCCCAAATAAATGATTCATTCTTAAAGAAATACAAATATAAGATGTGAACACTCTCTAAATGTTATGTTGGCTTTCTTTTTTATAATACATCTGATTGCTTTAGGTTTTTGAATATAATGTCTTCATAGATATATTTATATCAATAAGATGTTTTCATTTAAGTGCCAATTCAAGTGCTCCAGCATCAGTGTTTTCAGGGTTCTGAACCTGACGTAGACCCTCTATGAAGTGCTATAGGATCTAGTTACAATGGAGTGTCTGGTGCTGGAAGGAAAGTGCCTGATCTTGAGCCCAGATTCATTGGAGAAAGTATCCTTAGTCAAATATAAATATCTTGTGTGTTTTTTTGTTTGTTACAGACAGAATATCTGTCCCTCAGCTTGAAAAGGTGTCTATTGTCAAATTTCTCGACAACATTGAAACATAACACTGAAGATATTCAAAGGGTGTCTGAGAGAGGGTTCACCATCATACATAAAGCATTTTTAAATACTGATAAAAAGAAAGAAAGTTTCCTCAAAAACACAACAAGCCTAAACTATTTTTCACATTTAAAGAGGTGTCAAAGTTTGAAAGGATGTTGCGCAAGCCATGGATTAATAACATACTTTACACTGTCCTCGCCAGCAACATCCGTGTGTGTGTGTGTGTGTGTGTCAAGCTGATTTCCTGAGTTTAAGAACACCCACCTTTATGAAGAATTTTCCTTTAATCAGGAAAAAGCTAAGCAAATATTTTCCCTTAGCAAAAAGGTACTTGATATAACCCCAGTGAAAAAGAAATGTCTAAGCCACTACCTGTACAATATTACTGTGACAGTCACCATGCGCCATACATTATACATTATTACGTTCTGCCCAAGCCAGCACTTGAAAGTTACCATTACAACATCCAAATACAATGATTTTGCTGATGTGTGGGAACATAGCTATTTGGGAACCACCTGCCAAATCGTTCGTTTTTCTCTTTCGTTTCAGTGCTGAGGAAGGCAAAGGAGGAATGTTAAGGTACTGTCTGTACACATCGTTTTGCTGTACAAAAGACATTTTTGCATATGAACATTTACAGTCTGCTTCAGAAACCTCTCATATACAGAAGCTGAATTCTTATTTTCATGAATCATGTTGAACATTCAGAAGATATTTTCCTGAGTTTGAATTGCTGTGACAAGAGCCACAAGCGAGAGTGAGAGAATTAGAAAGATAGTGAGATAGAGAAATAGAGCAGAAGTGTTAGATGTAGAAATAGTGATAGGAAAATAGACAGAGTAGGAGAGAGTGAGAGAGACAGAGAGAGAGAGAAAGGGAGAGCGCGAGAAATAGAAAGACAAAGAAAGAGAGAGACAGAGAGATAGAAACTGTAGGTAGATCGAGAGACAAAGAGTGCTGCTGTTAGGTCCATTGAGGTTTGAATTGAAGATGTGATCTTTGCCCATCCCTGTGAGTAGACTATAGATAGAGAACAGTGTGTCCACTGTAGAGGTTGCTTCCTGACGGGGCATGGTGGAGCACCATTGTGAGTGGAGTTTTGTGTGGGAAGTCCCTATTCTGTCATGGTTACAGAGAGGAGAATACCTGGAGAACAGTATTGCTGTTAAGACAACTGTAGTGTCAACCTATAAAAAGACAACAAAAAGACATAAATAAAAACAAACAAAAAACATGTTGTTTAAAGAACACTGGTAGAGGCTGAACATCTCACCAACCCAGAGGAAGGGGTTTGTCAGAAGAAAATACAAACTAGAAATTAAATAATAAAAAACATTAAAACCACAGTTTACTAAGTACAGTCCTTTCTCGGCTGTTCGTCAGTTGTACATTTATCAGTCATTTCCTGGCAGAAGTCTACCGTCACCGTCTGATGGGACTGTTCATTGAACGAGAACCCCGACTCCATGTATAAACTTGGCTCCTGGCCCTCCGTCTCATTGCTACCTGGCCCCCCATCAGCCCCGGTTCCCATGGCCCAATCAGGCTCGCTCTCTGAGGGCCCGGAGGACTTGAGGAAGCTGGGCTCCGGGGTGGCTGAGCTGGAGTGGGTGATGAGGTCAATGCTGTTAGAGGCAGCGTTGCTGGCAGTGGTGGTGGCGTTGGTGGTGCCGGGCTTCAGGACAGGGCAGTGGTGGTTCAGGGACTGGACCTGCTCCGGACTCAGCTGTCTGTCCCTGCAGACCTCCTGGGACAGACAGGAGAAGTTCTCCCACAGCTCGCCCATACACTCCTTCAGCTGGTTCCTCTCCGTCAGCAGCTTGTCCTTCTCGTTCACCTGATGGACACAAAAGTTAATATTAATGATGAGGACTAATGTCAAGAGCTGTGGTCTGACAATGAGCAAAGAGACACATACATACTGCTAATCCCTTTGAGACTGCAGCTAATGTTCTGTAAACACTCCACACATCCTCTAGCAGCAGTATGAACTATCCAGTAGATACGTAACGAATGGTATTCACTTCTTCATAGCAACATAAAAGTATTCACATGGCCTATATTATTTGCTCCCTAAGCATATATTAAATCATTTGTTTCAATAGTGAGCATACTTTGATGAAGTTTGTGATGAGCAAGCACTTTCAGCGTGCTGTATGCACTGAGGTAAAAAGGAACTAGGTGGTGGAAAGAGCTTTTGATGATGATGTCCTCATATATAAGATGCTGATGGGGGATATCAAGGGGAAGGCTGTCAGTCCTCTGTGGAGAATATAGCACTAGTGTGTGTGTTTAAAAAAATAATTTTAAAAAAATTGTGTGGACGGTTGATACACATCAGAGGCCGCAGCTCCACCACCCTCACGGAAAAAGCATGGCATCTGCCTGTGATAGACCTCCATGCCATGGAAACGCAGGAGCAAGGAGGTACAGATAGGAGAGATACAGCCAGGACTCTACTGGGGATGCTCTACTCTATAATGAAGTCTCCTGCCTGCCCCTGCACCAGCCTCCACACACCTGACTGTACTTGTGGCATCTAGATGGCAGTTAGCTGGCCTGAATGTGCTGACACAATGGTGTTGAAAAAATTCATATCACTCTATCCCAAGGTAATGTTTGTTGCGCTGTCAAAAATGTTATTAGTTAAGTCCAGGGAGAGAACTGTTATATATAGACACTACATTGTTCTACTACTCTACAGTCTTTTGCAGGGGTGTCAAACATACCGCCCGCGGGAGTCCAATCCGGCCCGCGGGTGGTTTGAGTAATAAAAATTAGAAATATATATACACAACCAGTCAAAAGTTTGGACACACCTACTTTTCCATTTTTTTTTCAATTAACAGGTGTGCTTTGTTAAAAAATAAAAATTTGTGGAATTTCTATCAGTTGTGTTGTGACAAGGTAGGGGTGGTATACAGAAGATAGCCCTATTTGGTAAAAGACCATGTCCATATTATGGTGAGAACAGCTCAAATAAGCGAAGACCTGAAAATGTCAGCCAATACAGAACAGTTCAAAAACTTTGAAAGTTTCTTCAAGTGCAGTCGCAAAGACCATCAAGCGCTATGATGAAACTGGTTCTCATGAGGACCGCTACAGGAAAGGAAGTCCCAGAGTTACCTCTGCTGCAGAGGATAAGTTCATTAGAGTTAACTGCACCTCAGATTGCAGCCCAAATAAATGCTTCACATAGTTCAAGTAAAAGACACATCTCAACATCAACTGTTAAGAGGAGACTGTGTGAATCAGGCCTTCATGGTCGAATTTCTGCAAGGAAACCACTACTAAAGGACACCAATTAGAAGAAGAGACTTGCTTAGGCCAAGATACCCAAGAAATGGACATTAGTCCAAATTTGAGATTCTTGGTTCTATTATTAACTATTACTATTACAATGTAGAATAAAACTTGAATGAGTAGGTTTGTCCAAACTTTTGACTGGTACTCTATATATATATATATATATATTTGGGAATGTCTTTTTTTGGGAAACGAAGTCAATATACTTTAAAATTAATAAAACTAAATGAAAACGGTGTAGAAATTATAATAGAACTACATTCATATAGTTTCTTGACTGTGTCCAGCTCTCTAACAATCACCAAAAGGAAAGCTAGACAGTCAGGGAGCATAGAAAAATCCCCAAACTATTGACAGAGGACATTTTTTTGCACATTTTTACCGCAAGGAAATATAACACATTCTCAATGTACTATCAGGACCTCGTTGAAGACCGAATGCGGACCCTGGGACAAAATTAGTTTGACACCCCTGGTCTATAGAAAGCAGTGTGATTCTTTATCTATGTGTTTACAATATTATTGCCTGTCTGTGAACTGAACCATCACAGGGGGAAAAAAATGTATGATCGAAAAGTTGATTAAAAAGAAGAAAGCAATGTGTGAAAATGAGAATAGTCTATGTGTGAAGAAGGAGGCAGTTGTCTGACAGTGTGTGCATGTATATATGTGTATGTGGAATGCCAGTAGGTCTACTGTATATACTATGTACTGTAGCCTTTACAGGATATCTCTGAGAGAATGACATGTCATGCAGATCTATAGACACACTCACCAGTTTTCTGATCTCGCACTCCAGGTTCATGATGCAGTCAAGCTTCCTCTTGCGACAACGCTGCGCTGCGATGCGGTTCTTACTCCGCCGCCTGATGTCATGGATGAACTCCAGCTGCTCTGAGGTCAGTTTGTGCATTTTTACCATCATTTGGAAGTCGTTCCGTGGAAGATTTGTGATTTGATTAACAGGAAAAGGAAGTTTTACCTGCCAATAAAGAAATTGAGAATTATTTTTCACATCTGACCTTGTACAGCGTTGACTTACATTTTTGAATTGAGTAAATGAACAGAGGAGTTTGGTGACTAGACATGGAATGCCACATTTCACCAGGAGATGGCACAAGAGCACCACTGTCAGGACTAGAGATAGAGACTGTGCCTCCATAACACGTGTGTAGTAAGCCTTCAACACTCTTTCTGAACCTCAAATATTGAACATGAAACCTATTCTCAGGCAGAGGGGGACAAGGTGATCTAAGAAACTAGTGTCTCTCCATCTGTCCCTGCTAGCTTGGAAAGGTGCCAGCGTGACAGATCAAGGAGGGACAAGCAGGGCCTTGTCAACCCCATCCATATTGGTGTCAGGTGATATCTAGAGGGCATGATATGTAACATCTATACTATCTACCTGCAATAATCCACAGGGACTGCTGAACAAAAGAAACATGCAAAGCCATGCTTTCTTTGACACCTACAGTCACACAGAGTGCAACGAGGGCCTGATTAATGAAAGGGCTTACAGGCCCAAGCCCGTAGGGGGCCATTAAGGCAGAGTACAGCTTTTTCTTCTGCAATAAGTGAGAATTTGTCCCCCTCTTGACAGTAAGAGAAAGTACATTTCCTGAAATTCTACACATTTTGCCATGACTTATGCCATGTTAATGATATCTGAGTAAAAGTGACTAACAAAATCAATGGGGGCCCTCTGGAGGTCAGGTCCCCTGGGCACATCTCCTGCGTGCCTGGCTGGTATTCGGCCTTACGACAAGTTTAGATAGCTGGCTAAACTGATTTACCAATCTAAAAATTGTTAGCTGACATGGCTAATTGAGTGACTGTCAGTGACTGATATATCAAGAGTAAAAATGCTGATGCACAACAAAATTTCGAAATTGCACCTTGTGAATTCTAACATTCAAACTATCAATAGAAGGTTGAGACTTCAACTCAGCTAATCCCGCCCTGAGTGCAACACTAATCTGGAGAAATAAATAATTTGCAATAAAATCCTTATAATTGCAAAATAACAATACAATTTCCCCCCATATTAGTTACATTGATTCGATGACAATATCCTGGAGGATGTGATCATTCTCCCACAGAGCATCAATAGCCATATTTTTCTGCTCTCTCAGGTAGTGGCAAACCTTTTGATACAGATATAGGATCTTAATTTGAGCCAGTTTGCTACAGCAAGAACATAATCCTGCAGCAACAGGAAATGCATATTTTTATGTGGTTTATAATTAATGGACATGCAGGAAAATTCTCAGCAAAAAAAGGAGTGATCAAATTAAGATTCTACAGATCCACCCCAGGGAGATCTCACAGCACCAGAGAACTGTAGCAGAGTAGCTTGGGGGAGAAGATATATGGCAGAGAGGAAGATAGGAGAGGAGGAATAACAAAGATCCAGAGTAAAACAGCCAGAGAGCTTGGCAAGATGAGAGGAGCTGCCATTCTCCTCCGCTCTGCTCTCTCTCCTCTTGGCGGCAATGGAATAAAGTCAAACGGGAGGGAAAAGGGGCGTCAGTTGGGTATGGTAGTGGCCATACTCTAGCTCAAGAGCAACATTTTTAAGTAAACAAAAAAAAAAGTTGACTAAAATCATTACAATCCCGATTAAAATACAATGGCTGTTAAGCGTATTGGAGGAGAGCAGCTGCCATGCAGAGGCCTTTTCTCTCCCTTTTAGAAATCAGAGTGCAGAGACAGTGCCAGTTTGTTTTGCTGGTCAGCTGCAAAGCTGCTTGCTTTGAATTTGATGTGGGCATTTGAACTCGGCCTTGTTGTAATCTGATAGCCAGGGGTTAATTGAATTGGGAGGTGGGGAAGCCCTCCTTTTTGGTGCTTATTCTAAACAAAAATATAGTTTTTTGCTATTAAAATATATGTTGTGATTGTTGTAGGCCTAATTTATATTTTAATTAATTCGCCCAGTAGGCTAGTGTAATTTGGTGTTAGAGCATTTCCCCATGTCCTGATTTTGGCTTCTAGGCAATACAAATTGTAGGCTATAACAAGTGTGCATTCTCATGCAGTGACAAAATGATAATTGAGATAATGCAAATCATTAAGGATGACCTAGTTGGGCTAACTTTTTAATCTCTTGCTGTAGGCTAACTTCATCATCATCCTCTGCCTACATCCCCAATCCTACCTGTAACCTATATTCCTCTGGTATAGTGCATGTCAACCTCTCATCAGTCTTGCTTGTCCATCTTCCTCAATAAAAATGAGATATTCTAACAGATTAATCTTGCTGGCAAAACATCATTAAATATTCGTTATTTAGCTGTAGTGTGGATTTAGGGAAGTTTAAAAAATATATATAATGAGCACCGAGACGTGCAACTTCTATGTAAGCAACACAATAACATCAGACAGCAAGCCCAGGGATTTTTTTTTTTTTTACACGAGCCGCCCCCTTGTTGGCTACTATGTTGCAATATCAATATTCTTGGAGCAGCCTTGTTGATACAAAATGGTTCAATATTCTCAGAACCGCCTCGTTGATACACTCCACTTCTCCATTCCTTAGTTTAGTGAAATGACGCCACCGGGAGGGAGCGAGGGAGGAAGGAGAGGAAAAACGGCTCACTGCTCTTTCTGTACCAGATGGTCCCATCACCTGGGGTAAGTGCTTCACTTCAGAGGACAAAGCAAGGTGTCTATTCATTGAAATCACTCTCCACTGAAAAGCAAATCTAGATGTCAATTTATCCCAGAGAGAGAGAGAGAGAGCGAGAAGCTTGAATTTCCTCATTAGAAGCCCTCAGTCCTTTGAGAGTCGTTGAGACCATTTCTCATGTGCATGTAAACACATGAATAAATAAATAATGGACCAAGCCAATCAATGCCACACTGGGCCCTGCAGGCTCCCTCCCACTACTAGCCAGGACATGGCAGTGGTTACAGAGGGAGTGCGATGCAACACATCTTGCCTGCTCCGTGTGATCTAAATGAAGAGAAGATAACTGTCTGTGATTATGACCCCTCTGAGTGCCATGTAATGATGGGCGATAGTTATAGAGTTCTACGGAGTGACCACACTGGTGTAATGATGGGGGCTCTTTAAATGAGACAGGGTAGAAGAGGAAGGGAGGGAGGGACGTGGCGAGGAAGGGAGGGAGGGGGGGACGTACAGTCAACCACCTTTCTACAGCGAGCAAACTTGAGGTTATTTCCTTTTTTCTTCCTGGCAGTGGCGCACAGCGCAGGAGAGTTATCTAGGATATATTTAGTGGCTCCGCCAGGGGAACCAGTCCAGTAACAAGGCTGGGATGACAGACTGCAGCTCCGACGGCAGTCATAAATTCAGACCCAACATGTTCTGAATTCTCACTGCCCCCACCCCCCTCGTTATTCTTCCTTCTCCTCTTTTCCTTCCTACCTCCCTCCTACCGTCTCTGGATCATTATGCTCCAAATGGGTCCTGGGTGAAAAGTAGGGCTCATCTGTTACTCGGGCAGCACTGTGTGTCTTGTCCCGCTCTACTCTACTTTCCTCTCCCCTCAGACACACAGAGAGGCTCGGCAGCTGGCTGGCTGCAGGTCCAGACCTGGGCCGAGCCCTGGGCCGAGCCCGACAATGACAGTGGGTTCTGTGCAGCCTGACTGCCAGTGTTCACATGCAGGGTTGGTGACCCACGATGAACCCTGGGAGGGAGTTTAACACTACATCGTCCTGTGCAGGAGAGAGGCATGCAGCGCCACCTACTACGGTGTCCCTTCTCATCTATTGACACAAGCCCTGGGGAAATAAATCATCCCAATTTTCCAAGCAATTTCCTTTGAAAGTCGAAGCAATTTACTAAAATGGCCATCCCACTCTGGTCTAACCGTCTACTATTAGTTACTCCTGCCTGATTTCTAGAGTGCTGCTATTTTGACTGCGGCTCTATCTCTGCATCAAAAAGAGACCTTTATCTGGTAAGTACGATCAATATAAATGTGAACACTAAAGTCTTTCTATGTCGACTCTATAAACATTTTACATTTACACTTTAGTAATGTTGCAGACTAGCCCAGGGGAAAAAATGACACGAGCCGCCCCCTCGTTGGCTACTATGTTGCGATATCAATATTCTTGGAGCAGCCTTGTTGATACACCCCACTTCTCCATTCCCTAGTTTAGTGACATGACGCCACCAGGAGGGCACGAGGGAGGAAGGAGAGGAAAAACGGCAGACGCTCTTATCCAGTAGTGAGTGCATACATTTTTGTAATTTTACGCACAAAAACTCTCCCAGATCCACAGCGATTAACCCTGCAATAAATCACATGTGGTTTATAATGTGATTAGAGAGCATCATGCGTCCTATGGAAACCTGGGAGAAGGTAATGCCCTTACAGAGCCCCGTTTAGTATCTTGTTCTCCCGTAAACAGGAGTTATTGCCGGAACCCCCTATGGCAGATGAGTTAGAGAGGCTCTGTGGTGAAGAGATGGGCTGTGTGTACTGCTACTGCAGGATGTCAGGTCCCAGGAGATGGCAACGTGGCAGTGTCCCAGGTGGCCTTAATGCTGACATGTTGAGTCTGTTGGATTTCAGCTGCCAGCCACAGTAACCGACCTTCCCCCCATTGGGCATCATAACAACAGCCTGATACAATACTCTTGCTGCACTCAAGACAAACAACAAAACCTACAATACTTTTGTTATATATGAATCTCAGCTGGTATCACTAATTTCAGCTTGCTTAGTCACTGCACCAACGATGTTAGGATGAAACAGTCAGAGGTCACCAAGCGCAACATAGCTTCAGCCTGCAAATCAGCTAGAAATATGTGTCGGCATTGAGTAATTGTCTCTGGCCCCCTCGCAGTTAGGAGGAGTGATGAGCTCTACAGCAAAGTCTCAACTCAATCGCTGGTTGAAAACTGATTTCTGCCCCTCCCAAAAGATAGAATTTGTAGATAATTGGCCCTCTTTCTAGGAATCACCCAAAAACAGGACCAAGCTTGGCCTGTTGAGGAGTGACGGACTCCATCCTAGCTGGAGGGGTGCTCTTATCTACCAACATAGACAGGGCTCTAACTCCTCTAGATCCACAATGAAATAGGGTGCAGGCCAGGCAGCAGGCTATTAGCCAGCCTGCCAGCTTAGTGGAGTCTGCCACTAGCAGTCAGTGTAGTCAGCTCAGCTAACCCCATTGAGACTGTCTGTGCCTCGACCTAGGTTGGGCAAAACTAAACATGGCATTGCTCGCCTTAGCAATCTCACTAGAATAAAGACCTCCTCCATTCCTGCCATTATTGAAAGAGATCGTGATACCTCACATCTCAATATCAGGCTACTTAATGTTAGATCCCTCACTTCAAAGGCAGTTATAGTCAATAAACGAATCACTGATCAAAATCTTTATGTGATTGGCCTGACTGAAACATGGCTTAAGCCTAATGAATTTACTGTGTTAAATGAGGCCTCACCTCCTGGTTACACTAGTGACCATATCCCCTGTGTAGCCTGCAAAGGCGGAGGTGTTGCTAACATTTACAATAGCAAATTTCAATTTACAAAACCCCCCCGATGTTTTCGACTAGAAGCTCAAAAGACATGAAATGTACCCAATCACTTTTTATAGCTACTATTTACAGGCCTCCTGGGCCATATACAGCGTTCCTAACTGAGTTCCCTGAATTCCCTGAATTCCTATATATTCAAATTTTTGGTGATTTTATATTCACATGGAAAAGTCCACAGACCCACTCCAAAAGGCTTTCGGAGCCATCATCGACCCAGTGGGTTTTGTCCAACATGTCTCCGGACCTACTCACTGTCATACTCTGGACCTAGTTTTAGCCCATGGAATAAATGTTGTGGATCTTAATGTTTTTCCTCATAATCCTGAACTATCGGACCACCATGTTATTACGTTTGCAATTGCAACAAATAATCTGCTCAGACCCCAACCAAGGAGCATCAAAAGTCGTGCTATACATTCTCAGACAACCCAAAGATTTGTTTATGCTCTTCCAGACTCCCTCTGCCTACCCAAGGACGCCAGAGGACAAAAATCATTGAACCACCTAACTGAGGAACTCAATTTAACCTTGCGGAATACCCTACATGCAGTTGCACCCCTAAAAGAAACTAGCTCCCTGGTATACAGAAAATACCAGAGCTCTGAAGCAAGCTTCCAGAAAATTGGAACGGAAATGGCGCCACACCAAACTGGAAGTCTTCCGACTAGCTTGGAAAGACAGTACCGTGCAGAATCGAAGAGCCCTCACTGCTGCTCGATCATCCTATTTTTCCAATTTAATTGAGGAAAATAAGAACAATCCAAAATGTATTTTTGATAGCGTACATTTTCTTTTATTTGTTAAAATGTCACCAACAAAACAAGAAATAACAACAACAAAAAACCGACTGTTACAAGGGCTATAGTACCCCTAACAAAGACAACTTTCCACAATCACAACAGGGAAAAAGGCTGCCTAAGTATGATTCCCAATCAGAGACAACGATAGACAGCTGTCCCTGATTGAGAACCATACTCGGCAAAAACATAGAAATACACAAACCTAGAAAACAGAATATAGAATGCCCACCCAAATCACACCCTGACCAAACCAAATAGAGACATAAAAGGCTCTCTAAGGTCAGGGTGTGACACAAACAATGTATACGAAATGCTTCAGTCTGGTTTTGACCCCATCATAGCACTGAGACTGCACTTGTGAAGGTGGTAAATTACCTTTTAATGGCGTCAGACCGAGGCTCTGCATCTGTCCTCGAGATTGGAAACCCAAATTGGTCTACACGGACAAGTTCTGGCCTGGTTTAGATCTTATCTGTCGGAAAGATATCAGTTTGTCTCTGTGAATGGTTTGTCCTCTGACATATCAAATAAGGTTCCGTTTTAGGACCACTATTGTTTTCACTATATATTTTACCTCTTGGGGATGTCATTCGAAAACATAATGTTAACTTTCACTGCTATGCGGATGACACAGAGCTGTACATTTCAATGAAACATGGTGAATCCACAAAATTGCCCTCGCTAGAAGCCTGTGTTTCAGACATAAGGAAGTGGATGGCTGCAAACGTTCTACTTTTAAACTCGACAAAACAGGGAGGCTTGTTCTAGGTCCCAAGAAACAAAGAGATCTTCTGTTGAATCTGACAATTAATCTTGATGGTTGTACAGTCGTCTCAAATAAAACTGTGAAGGACCTCGGCGTTACTCTGGACCCTGATCTGTCTTTTGACGAACATATCAAGACTGTTTCAAGGACAGCTTTTTCCATCTACGTAACATTTCAAAAATCAGAAACTTTCTGTCCAAAAATTATGCAGAAAAATTTATCCATGCTTTTGTTACTTCTAGGTTAGATTACTGCAATGCCCTACTTTCCGGCTACCCGGATAAAGCACTAATTAAACTTCAGTTAGTGCTAAATACGGCTGCTAAAATCCTGACTAGAACCAAAAAAGTTGATCATACTACTCCAGTGCTAGCTTCCCTACACTGGCTTCCTGTTAAGGCAAGGGCTGATTTCAAGGTTTTACTGCTAACCTACAAAGCATTACATGGGCTTGCTCCTACCTATCTTTCCGATTTGGTCCTGCCATACATACCTACACGTACGCTATGGTCACAAGACGAAGGCCTCGTAATTGTCCCTAGAATTTCTCAGCAAACAGCTGGAGGCAGGGCTTTCTCCTATAGAGCTCAATTTTTATGGAATGGTCTGCCTACCCATGTGAGAGACACAGACTCGGTCTCAACCTTTAAGTCTTTACTGAAGACTCATCTCTTCAGTAGGTCATATGATTGAGTGTAGTCTGGCCAAGGAGTGTGAAGGTGAACGGAAAGGATCTGGAGCAACGAACCGCCCTTGCTGTCTCTGCCTGGCTGGTTCCCCTCTCTCCAATGGGATTCTCTGCCTCTAACCCTATTACAGGGGCTGAGTCACTGGCTTACTGGTGCTCTTCCAAGCCGTCCCTAGGAGGCGTGCATCACTTGACTGGGTTGAGTCACTGACGTGATCTTCCTGTCTGGGTTGGCGCCCCCCCTTGGGTTGTGCCGTGGCAGAGATCTTTGTTGGCTATACTCGGCCTTGTCTCAGGATGGTAAATTGGTGGTTGAATATATGGGTGGGGTTATATTCTGTCTGTTTGGCCCTGTCCGGGGGTATCATCGGATGGGGCCACAGTGTCTCCTGACCCCTCCTGTCTCAGCCTCCAGTATTTATGCTGCAGTAGTTTATGTGTCGGGGGCTAGGGTTAGTCTGTTATATCTGGAGTACTTCTCCTGTCTTATCCGGTGTCCTGTGTGAATTTAAGTATGCTCTCTCTAATTCTCTCTTTCTCTCTCTCGGAGGAGCAGAGCCCTAGGACCATGCCTCAGGACTACCTGGCATGATGACTCCTTGCTGTCCCCTGTTCACCTGGCCATGCTGCTGCTCCAGTTTCAACTGTTCTGCCTGCGGCTATGGAACACTGACCTGTTCACCGGATGTGCTACATGTCCCACACCGGCTGTTTTCAACTCACTAGAGACAGCAGGAGCGGTAGAGATACTCTTAATGATCGGCTATGAAAAGCCAACTGACATTTACTCCTGAGGTGCTGACTTTCTGCACCCTCGACAACTACTGTGATTATTATTATTTGACCATGAACATTTGAACACCCGGCACAGCCAGAAGAGGACTGGCCACCCCTCATAGCCTGATTCCTCTCTAGGTTTATTCCTAGGTTTTGGCCTTTCTAGGGAGGATTTCCTAGCCACCTGCATTGCTTGTTGTTTGTGGGTTTTAGGCTGGCTTTCTGTACAGCACTTTGAGATATCAGTTGATGTAAGAAGGGCTATATAAATAAATGTGATTTGATTCAATGGACAAATAAAAGTCACTTCAATAGACAAATAAAAGTCACTTCAATAGACAAATAAAAAGTGTCACCGTTTCCTCTCACAACGAGCCATCCATAACATACTAATGACTTTTTCAAATACAGTTGGCATAAGGCTGCACCAAATCAGTATATTGTGGTTTACACTGTATGCCAAATAATATTTTGACCACAGATGCATAATTTCAAGAGTAAGAAAGGTACTTTTTGACTGTCGAAAAAACAGGAGTGATATTTAGGTCTGTGTACAGTACTTCCTGTGTGAGTCACGGGGTTAATGTTTGGTGGTGAGATAGGAAACATTGTGCTGCCAATATATCAACACGACTTCCCTATCACTCCCACCTCGCTCTCAGATCAATGTTTGCAGTGTATTGTGACTAGACGATGTGTCATTGAGCTCAACGCCTACACAAGGGAGAGAGAGAGACTGATGTTTTGTGGAAACAGCTCAGAGATCTTCCACCGAGATCCTCTGTGTTTTGCGATGTCTCAGCTCTTAAATTCTCCTTTGTTGGGTGTGTAGGGCAAAAAAATGGTCTGTTTTATTGTTCACATACACCGGATAGGTGCAGTTAATACGGTACCTCTGGAGCAAATGAGAGGTAAGTGCCTTGCTCAAGGGCACATCGACAGATTTTCTCACCTTGGGTATTCGAACCAGTGACCTTTCAGTCACTGTCCCAACGCTGTAACCGCTAGGCTACCTGCTGCCCAAAACATTGACTGGCGGTGGAGTACTAAGCCGTATTTAAAAAGGGTGCTGATTTATTATCAGCTCCCTCTGTCCACACAATCTTATTCATTATGATCTGAAAAGGCAAAACTGGTCCATGATCAGCTCTCCTACTTTGAGACTCTATGATTACAGGCCCTGGTTCAGTTTACATATGGGCATATCCTCTCCTGACCCTATTGACTGACTCAATATGTGTCATATGTGCCAGATGGGAAACAGTTGAACACAGTTAACGTGTAAAATTGTAGCCATTAAAAAGTTACCCCAGAGTAGTGTGGTGTCTGCTATTTGTCACCCCATAACCTCAGTAGCGGGGTGGGAGCGGCCAGGAGACCTTGAGTGACTCAGACTACGTTGAATGACTATCGCCTCTCTCGGTCAGATTAGCCTCCAGTTTAACAACTTCCTTCCTTGTCAGAATTCATTGTTTCCAGTGCTGGGGCTGCAGCTATTTTTAACAGCAGTAGCGCCGGGCGCTTGCTCGGCTATCTCTCCCTGAGTGGGACCCGGCCTGGCTGCCATTTGCTCTTTCAACACACAGAGGGAGAGCCAGAGCCTTCTGTCTCCCTGAAAGCTAGCTGTTTGTTTGTACAGCCAACTCACTGGGGGGAAAGAGGAAAACAGCGCCCCAGGAAGCATGAGGTAGCACTTTTGTTACCAGATAAGGCTGGAGCAGAGCAGGGTGGCATTTGGCTCTACACTGAGGCTCATTATGTAAGTGCTCTTCTATGCCTCCACCCATAAGGCCATGTCCTAAACCAAACAGTACTGAAAGAGAGAGAGGTTCTCACACACACAGCAGCATCTGTGACCCAGCACAGCCAGCTAGTCTCATTCATAATACATATTATCAGCAGCAGGCGACAGTAAAGGGGAATGCTTGCAGATATAAGTCCATGTGGGTCAATAGAGATCTGACAGTGGATATTGTGAGCCACTAATCAACAATGGAGTGTAGTGTATATCCATACATTGACTCACACAAGATGACAAAGGGAACTGGACAAGTCTGAAGAGTAATTTTTGGGGCTGCTTTGTCCTTCCTCGACAGCTGTATTGCTGTAAATCTATTGTCTATAATTTACAGCTGGGGCATTAAGCAGTCCTTCAAACGGCTCATAAATCACTGGGTGTGGGTGCCATGCCTCTAACGTAATAATTACACATGACTGCTAGGGCCGTTTATCTTGCCGCTCTCTGTTTGTCCACAGAAGAAGACTGGATTCCTCCACAGTCGGAGGCTCAATCCTGCCAAATTGCTCCAACCCCAGTGAAACGGGGACTAGGCTCTGTGAATCTGATCACCATGGCAACACACCATTTTCTCTCTCTCTCTCTCTCGAAAACGAAATGCTACAGATGCAATAATTTCATGCTGAAATTGAAGAGGCATCAGAGGTATTCTGTATGAATAAACAATATATATACACTACCGGTCAAACATTTTAGAACACCTAATTATTCAAGGGTTTTTCTTTATTTGTACTATTTTCTACATTGTAGAATAATAGTGAAGACATCAACACTATGAAATAACGCATATGGAATCATGTAGTAACCAAAAAAGTGTTAAACAAATCAAATATTTTTAATATTAAATCAAATTTAATATTTTGAGACTCTTCAAATAGCCATCCTTTACCTTGATGACAGCTTTGCACACTCTTGGCATTCTCTCAACCAGCTTCATGAGGTAGTCACCTGGAATGCATTTCAATTAATAGGTGTGCCTTCTTAAAAGTGAATTAGTGGAATGTATTTCCTTCTTAATGTGTTTGAGCCAATCAGTTGTGTTGTGTCAAGGTATGAGTAGGTGTTCTAAAACTTTTGACCGGTAGTGGATATTACATTTTCTTTTTGATGGAACAAAACAGTTTTCATCCTGAATATAATTATACACTTCACTAGTCTATATTCTATCTATCCTCATTGATCTCAAAGTAAACAACAACAGTCAGTCTGTTCTGCAGTCAGTCTAGAGGATGTCAGTCGTCTGGCCAGGTGGATTAGGGGTTGATTAGGAGATTGGCCATCCTTCCCTGTCAGCAGCACGGTCAGTGCTCCAGGCGGCAGTCCTATTATGACACAACACAGAGCAGACCTTCCTCCACCAAAGGACTTAAACAGCTACATTCTCTTTCATTACACTGCTATTGTCCTATCACTATCACAAACATAGACTTTTGCTCAAACGTATACTATTATGCTCTGTCTGTGTATAACATAACATAGCCTACCTTCACTTTCAACTAGTGTAGGTGTATATCTAATTGTTGATACACTAGAAATGTCACAAACACTATAAGCCATATTTGTGTATAAACAACAAAGGCTACCTTCACCTAGGTGTACAGGTAAGTGCCAAAATAAAGGAAACACCCACATAAAGTGTCTTAATAGGGCGTTGGGCCATCACGAGACAGAACAGCTTCAATAATCCTTGGCATTGATTCTATAAGTGTCTGGAACTCTATTGGAGGGATGCAACACCATTTTGGGTGATAAAATGACACCAGGCTTTATATCTTATATCTTATCTTATCCTGGGAGTCCCATAGGGCGGCACACAATTGGCCCAGCGTCGTCCGGGGTTGGCCGGAGTTGCCATCATTGCAAATAAGAATTTGTTCTTAACTGACATGCCTAGTTAAACAAACGATAAATAAAAAATAAATGTTTTAAAAAATTCGTAACAATGACAGTATAATTTTCAATACCGTCAAAAAAAAAATCTAAGTGGATAGATATCAAGATATCAAGCTTCTTGGTTACAGCAGAGGCATTCAATCCCCTCCTGGATCAAGATCCCTGTTGCCTAAATGT
The DNA here is from genome assembly GCF_002021735.2 of Oncorhynchus kisutch. Lineage (NCBI taxonomy): Eukaryota > Metazoa > Chordata > Actinopteri > Salmoniformes > Salmonidae > Oncorhynchus > Oncorhynchus kisutch. The sequence goes on from NC_034185.2 coordinate 18,899,955, forward strand.
TTCTTTGTTGTTGAAATAGCGCCACTTGTGTGCACTCCGGTAATACCGTGCACTCCGGTAATACCGTGCACTCCGGTAATATCGTGCACTCCGGTAAGGTACAGAAACATTATGATGGTATGAAAATGTGGATACCGCCCATTCCTAGGTGGTGGAAACGCTGTCTCATGCGCCTGTCCAGAATCTCCCATAAGTGTTCAATTGGGTTGAGATCTAGTGACTGAGATGCCCATTTCATATGGTTTACATGCTCATCAAACCATTCGGTGGCCACTCATGCCCTATGGATGGGGGCATTGTTATCATATGGGGGCATAGCCATGGTAGACAAAATAATGGCCTGCCCATCATTTTTATACATGACCCTAAGCATGATGGGATGTTAATTGCTTAATTACTCAGGAACCACACCTGTGTGGAAGCATTTGCTTTCAATATACTTTGTATCCCTCATTTACTCAAGTGTTTCCATTATTTTGGCAGTTACCTGTAAATCTAATTGGTAATGCAGTATAAATGTCATGGCACAGCTAGGTGTCTTGAGAATTAGCATACGCAGACTGTGTGGAATGAATTAGAGATGTCAGGTTTGTGGATGGATAATATGAACTAGTTGGCCTGCGCTGCCCTGACAGCTAGGGAGAAAGAGATAAAGCCCCAGGAGAAAGCCTTCAGAGTCCTGACCCCTCCGTCATGGACCATCTACATCTCAGTCATATAACCCTACTACACTAGCTCTTCCCTGTCCACAGGATCAACCAATCACAGCCCTCGACACAACCACCACCTCCTCGGGAGTGTGTGTGTGGGTGTGTGCGCGCTCAGATTGCTCTAGATTGTTCGCTTGATTCTGACTATCTCTCTTATTCAGTCTCATTACACAGATCTCCAGCAGTGTGTACAACATATGAATAATATCAAAGCACATCTTTGCCCCTGTTCTGTTCATGGTGTGCTGTAAATCTTTTAGTGAAAATACTCCCGCTTCAATTACATGATGATCTAATCTAATGACTATTAATGCAGACCTGGAGAGCTAGGTCCCCAAAGAATTAGGAATTAGAATACTAGAATGGAGATGAACCTTTTTATGATGGGATAAAGATCAGCAATTTTGGTCAGGGAGTTGGTCAACCATGGTTTACCAGTGCTGTTATATTATATGTATATGCACTGTATGGTTGTCATTTAATAAGATCTCTATGTAGGTCAGTGTGAGATGATGATGATTAGTCACCAAGGTGAGACTGAGAGTATGAGGCATTGTGTACATCATGAGAGAAGAGTGTCAAAGTCACTCACCTCTCGCCCTTGATCGACTCGGCACGACTCGCTGTCACCCTCGGAGAAGGATCCCGACTCGTCACTGGAGTTGGTGCCGTACGATTGCTCGCACTTGATCTTGGGGCGAACCTGGTTGAAGAGGGTGTCCCCCCCCATCACGCCCTGTTCCTGCTGGTCGGCGGCGAGGCGGAGCGCCACGTTGGAGCACGGCGAGGAGGAGAACTCAAACTGGGGCAGGCTGCAGGGTGAGCCGCCGCTCCCGTCCTCCGCGTAGGAGTAGGAGGAGCAGGAGCTGGAGGTCCGTGTGCGGGTCTCAGAGGGCGGCGAGCGCGAGCACACCTTGATTGGCACTGGGCAGCTGGTGTTTGGCAGCGGGCGACAAAGGACCGGCGGGGGCTCGGTGGTGGCGGAGGCGAGGGAGGGGGCACTGCTCGGGGAGTAGGTCTGGGAGCTGGGAAGGGACTGGCTGGCACCAGCCCACAGGCCCATTGACGTGTGCTCCGAGAGCTCCATCTCTAAAGAGCTCCCGCCAGGGTAGGAATGCGCCGGGGAGCCCAGACGGTCACAGGCCCCCGAGGAGGAAAAGATGACACTGCGGCGGTCCAGCTCCACTTCCTGTTTGCAGACGCCGTCGCAGGAGGTGGACTTCAGCGACGAGAGCCTCAGAGGGAAGCCGTCTACCTCCTTCAGGGATGTAACAGACAGGCCCAGCTCCCCAGCATTGAGAGGCCTGAAGTCTTTTGTTTTGTGATCTTCCAGAGTGGTTCCTTTGTCTTGGGGGCAGACGCTGGCGAGTCTGTTGGCAAATAGCTGCTGCGACACGTTGGGCAGACCCGGCAGGTCTGCTCCTTTTTTGAAGAAGGCGCGGAGGCAGGTGGGGGACTTGCTCCTCTTGGCGGAGGAGGCGGACAACACTGGGACACTGTCCATCTCCATGCCTATCTCCTTGTCCAGGCCGCCCTGCTCGTCCCCTGACAGGCACAGCGAGATGGCCTCTTCCTCTGCCCGCGGCTCCACTTTGATGTCTGCCACCGGCGACATGCTCTGGCCCCGGACCGCCCCGCCGCTGATGCCACCGCTGGTCTCCTTTAATAATAATGTGCTTGGTAAACCTGAGGTACTGGTGTGTGAGGAGGTGTCGTTATTGTGCTTGTTGCAGGCCCACTGGTATTTCCTGTATTTGGGGCAGCGGGGGAGGTCGGATGCTCCGTGTCTGTCGAAGTCCAGTCGTACGTTGCTGAAGTCACTGGGCACCGCCACGGATAGCCGGTCCTTGTCCGGGGCGTGCCGCAAGGAGGAAAGGGCTTCAGAGCGCCGGCGTGCCTGGGGAGAGGCTGCCTTTGTTGTTGTCTCAGACTGCATGTTCTCGTCCTCGGTCTTGTGGTTGCCCTCGGCCGGCGCCACCTTGTGGCACAGCAGCAGGCCATCCTCCTCACTGCGGAGCTGGGCCTCCAGGAAGCGAAAGCACGAGTCCTCCAGGTTGTGCACGCGCAGGAATTTGCCACAGCGGATGACCTCCTGGATGTTTTCTCTGCTGAGTAACAGCTTAGCAGTGTAGGCAAACTGCAACAATGGGGCGAATCCCCTGGCAGTGACCTGCGAAAAAATAGGGAAATTGGCAGCATTACCATCAGCACTGCCATTGTTCTGAGCCCTTGGAGTGTGGTGAGACAACCCGACAGCTCTAATGACCACAAACAAACACTGTAAAGTACTAAGTTAATCTTTTATCGGGTCAGCACCTAACATTGTAAAAAGCCAGCAAATAAAAGCCAGTGGTGCTGGGCTGGTTGGCAGGCGGCAGCTTGGGTGTCCAGCCCCTTTTCATTACAAAAACCCTTTTGACATGGTGACATTTCACTGGGCTACCACAGTCTGTCTGCCCTGCGGTGACCTATCACCCTCCCCAGCGGCTCCCACCCACCCCTGTGTTGTGTTGTGTTGATGTACAGGAAGCCTTTGTTGTCATCACAGACTGCATATAGACCATAGGACCATATGGATTGCAGCTCCTCCTGCTGCTACTGCTGCTGCCCTACTTTCTGTCAGTCCCCTGCAGCCCCTCTTTAAGTGCCTGTGAAGCCAAATAGTTTGAAAGACTGCGGCTTATCATTATTGCAGCCATGTGGCGTAACCTAGGATAAGAGAGAGGGAATCCTTCAATTTAGACTTAATGCTGGATAATTATGGAAACCTGCCTTCTACTACTGTTGTTACTGAAGAGAGAGAGAGAGAGAAGGAGAGAGAGAAGGAGAGAGAGAAAGTGAGAGAGAGAGAGAGAGAGAGAGAGAGAGAGAGAGAGAGATGCTTGCTCAATGAATACCATCACAAACCACACACAAAGCAAGGTGTGCTCACAATGCAATTACGAGGCTATCCACTTTGAATGGTGGATAGCAATTGTTGTGTGTGTGCCACCGGCACCTTTTCTTTGCCTGAGCGATGTAAAGTCCCCGGTACAAGACTTAACGGGCTCTCAAAGTGTGTTTTTAATGAGCAGGGAGAAAGAGCCCAGTGTTTACTGGTTGTTTTGCTACCCATTTGTGGGAGTAACAACACAAGATGAATTACTCTAGGTCATTAGGTCTTTAGATCAGTGGTCATCAACCCATCAATCGCGAGGCATTCCTAGTCGATCACCAAACATTTAGGTTAAAAAACCAACGATGAAGCGTTCATATTTTTTTATTTGTTTCGTGATGTTGGCGGTAGGTGCGCTTGATTCAGCAGCCCAAGTGCAGGGAAGGCAAAGTGTTCCAATTTGAACCATTTCATGTCTGAAGTTATTACTCTGCTGACCAAGCAGGCCCAGAGAGCAAGTCAGGTGCACCTACAGGCCTACGGCTGGCCAATCAGATAGCTCAGATCACCATGTCTGCACTGTGCCCTGAAGCCATAGACTGTCAAAATAAGCCTTAAGCACACAGCAGAATTGATGATGTAAGATTTCAAAACTTTTGACTAGAGAGAGACTCAACAAATAGAGCAAAGCGCTGCTGTTTTTATGAGTAAGTTCATGTTGAAGTTGTTATTCAGCGCCGTCAACACGTTGTTCAACACTTTTAGAAGCCATAAAATACTACAACCAGCACTGCAGCTGTAATGAATGACTATAGCAAAGTGTTTGGATGAGCCTGCTTTGTTATTATTAGCAGCTTGTTTCTTTTTTATATAGAGGAATATTTCACTTTATCTGGACATTGGATTAACAACCTGAATTGGTGCATGAGGCAGAAATAATGTAGTGCGACTTGAGTTTCCTCATCCGCTGGAGGACTGTGTTCCCTTTTCTCAATGTAGGGAGGAAGAACGGAGGGATGAGAGGCAACCCCACTGCTGCTACCCCCCCCCCCCAGACTGATGCAGGCCATCAGTCCAGTAAAATAAAATAAAAAGCAAATTATTGTGCTTACTCAGCTGCGCCTCAAAACTAATACAACAACTTATCTATTAGAAGTGTGATTATATACCTTCATTTTTAAATATAATTATAAATATAATAGCCAATATGCCGTGATAATGCATTGGGTATATAGACTACTACAAACCTCACTGTTTTAATAGGTTAATGTTGCATAGGCTTACGTTTTTTAGGGTCTGAATATTCTTTTTCTAAAGAGGTAGATCTCAGCTTGCATTTTGACTTAGAAAGTGATCTTGACTCAGAAAAGATTGTTGACCACTGTTCTAGATGTAATGGTACTCTCGCTCTCTCTCTCTCTGTGAACCGTAGCAGTAGAGGCTGTCGGCAGCTCTGCACTCCCATGCTCGGTGCCAGGCACCCTGCTAGTAAAACAGGATTTTCCCTCCTCAGAAATCTAACTCACAAACCACAAAAATTTGCTTTGTGGATTTTTCCGTTTGGAAAAACAACCGGACAGTGTTTACGAGGAAAAGCAAATATAGGCCTAGAGGGGAAAATGTTAGGTAATATGAATTATTCATAGCAGGAGTGAAATCACTGGGATGTGTGTTGTGTCGATTTTGTTCGGAGGGATTATTCTAAATGGGGTTTACATACACAACATTTATGAATTGTAATCCTATAAGGATAGTATTTTTGTAATTCTATGGTTGCCTGATAACACAACAAATATATTAATGTTAGGCTACTCCCTAGACTGGACTCTCCGCTACTGATGAACACAGCACCTCTACTATAACGCTGCAGAACCACTCGGCCACATCAGTGTGCGCACACACACACACACTCACTCACTCACTCACTCACTCACTCACACACACACACACTCAATCACTCACTCACACACTCACACACACACACTCACTCACTCACTCACTCACTCACTCACTCACTCACACACACACACACACACACACACACACACACACACACACACACACACACACACACACACACACACACACACACACACACACACACACACACACACACACACACTCACTCACTCACTCACTCACTCACTCACTCACTCACTGCACACACACACACACACACACACACACACACACACACACACACACACACACACACACACACACACACACACACACACACACACACACACACACACACACACACACACACACACACACACACACACTGCATATACACACACACCTCGCCGGAGACAGAAAGAGAGAGAGAGAGAGCAAGAGAAAGAGAGAGAGAGAGAGAGAGAGAGCAGTGCCCCAAACCAGAAGTGAGGCAGGGCTAGGTTACTACTAACTTCCACCCACTGGTCTCGTTTATCCACTAACCACCCCTCCCTTTCTTTTACCCATACACAACCAGGTAAAGATGAAAGTGGTCTGGGCTTAAATGAGGCTGGTCGGCTGGGCCAGCACCATCCAGGGCTGCTGATAAACAGACTTCCCAGAGCTGCTGCTGGGCTGCTGGGGGAAAAGTGCTGAGCGTTCCCTGGATCTAACTCCAGCTTGTAAATCTGTAATTTACTATTTATATTTTGACAACTTTTACTATTACTTCACTACATTCCTGAAGAAAATAATGTACTTTTTACTCCATACATTTTTCCTGACACCCAAAAGTACTCGTTACATTTTTAATGCTTAGCAGAACAGGAAAAGTGTCCAATTCACACACTTATCAAGAGAACATCCCTGGCCATCCCTACTGCCTCTGATGCAGCGGACTCACTAAACACAAATGCTTAGTTAATAAATTATGTCTGAGTGTTGGAGTGTGCCTCTGGCTATCCGTAAAAAAATAACATTTAAAAAAATGGTGCCATCTGGTTTTCTTAACATAAGGAATTTGAATAGATTTTTACTTTTGATACTTAAGTATATTTAAAACTTTTACAAAAGTAGTATTTTACTGGGTGACTTTCCCTTTTAATTGAGTCATTTTCTATGAAAGTATCTTTACTTTTACTCAAGTATGACGATTGGGTAGGTTTTCCACCAATGCCCTCGACCATATGTGATTACACCACTGTTACAACCAGCACAGTCGCACAATGAAGGCAAACGTGAGGGATCCGGAGAAAGACAGCAAAAGAAAGAGAGAGCGCGAGAGAGAGAGAGCGAGAAAGAGAGAGAAAGACAGAGAAGGTGTGAGGGAAAAAAAGGCAAGAGGGAAAGATGGTTGCACGTGCAACCTAAAAAGCCACACTTGAAAGGGAGAACAAAAAGCGAAGGTGGTGGATATAAAGCACATTTCCTGGTCGTTACTGGATAGTCGTTGACATACTGTATGAAGCGTTTCAGAACATTAGCAACACTTATTGTAGGAGTTAACACAAAGGGACAATTTAATCAAGGTAATAGAACTGGGGCATTTTATGCTAATATGGGCTTGTGGACCGGGTGTGTCAGGCCTGCTATGTTTCTATGGACGGGTGACGAGGCGGTACAATTACAGAGCAGGACATTATGGCAAGAGTGCATCACAGAATCCTGTTTTAAGGAAGTCTGCCCAATATCCTTTCATAAACAGACAGTGTGGAATACTATTACCCCCCTTCTTTCTCCCTCTATTGCTATCTCTCTCTCGCTCTCTCTGACATCCCCCCCTCTTCCTCCAGTCTCTCTCTCCCTCACTGAGCTCTCTCTTTGAGGCCTCCCTCTGTCCGCTCCACTCTGTAGTAGAGACGGCTAATTCATGCAAATGTACTTCAGTGAATTCCTGAAAGTCATGTATCCTAATGAGGACATTGCATAGCATGACAATGGAGTGCTTCCCCGGACGGCACGCTACCAAGCCAGAAGAGAGATAGTCCATCTCCTCTGGAGAGACTACAAGCTAGACATTTTAATATCAGATCTGCTGAGTAACCTGACATTAACCTCTGTATTGAAAGGCGCATGACGAGGAGCCTCGATGCTGATGAGTCACAGCACAGCGCTAATAGATGGAGGTACTGCATGGAGGGTTGGCTGCCATCGTCATTTATCCTCGTAGGAGAGAAAAGAAAGGTGGAGGAGGAAGCACAGGGACAATGAGTCGCTGCATTACAGCCAAGCGTTCAACTTAAAGCCATTAAACGCAATTATGACAATAAATAAATGAGTGAAATAGAAGTAACTTACAGTAAATTTGACAGCTAATGTGTATGAATGGAACAAAATGTTTTTTCCACAGTAAGACACCAGTAAACACTGGGACACATGAGACGTTTTCTGCGAGTAAACCTCCCCTGACGGTGTGGAGTAAACCTCCCCTGACGGTGTGGAGTAAACTTCCCCTGACGGTGTGGAGTAAACCTCCCCTGACGGTGTGGAGTAAACCTCACCTGACGGTGTGGAGTAAACTTCCCCTGACGGTGTGGAGTAAACCTCCCCTGACGGTGTGGAGTAAACCTCCCCTGACAGTGTGGAGTAAACCTCCCCTGACGGTGTGGAGTAAACTTCCCCTGACGGTGTGGAGTAAACCTCCCCTGACGGTGTGGTGTAAACCTCCCCTGACGGTGTGGAGTAAACTTCCCCTGACGGTGTGGAGTAAACCTCCCCTGACGGTGTGGAGTAAACCTCCCCTGACAGTGTGGAGTAAACCTCCCCTGACGGTGTGGAGTAAACCTCCCCTGACGGTGTGGAGTAAACCTCCCCTGACGGTGTGGAGTAAACTTCCCCTGACGGTGTGGAGTAAACCTCCCCTGACGGTGTGGAGTAAACCTCCCCTGACGGTGTGGAGTAAACTTCCCCTGACGGTGTGGAGTAAACCTCCCCTGACGGTGTGGAGTAAACTTCCCCTGACAGTGTGGAGTAAACTTCCCCTGACGGTGTGGAGTAAACCTCCCCTGACAGTGTGGAGTAAACTTCCCCTGACGGTGTGGAGTAAATCTCCCCTGACGGTGTGGAGTAAACCTCCCCTGACGGTGTGGAGTAAACCTCCCCTGAGGGTGTGGAGTAAACATCCCCTGACAGTGTGGAGTAAACATCCCCTGACAGTGTGGAGTAAACCTCCCCTGACGGTGTGGAGTAAACTTCCCCTGACGGTGTGGAGTAAACCTCCCCTGACGGTGTGGGGTAAACCTCCCCTGGCGGTGGGGAGAAACCTCCCCTGACAGTGTGGAGTAAACCAGATACTGTACTTCCTAATCCTCTGGTATTTCAGTACTTTACTGTACATGACAAGACACTGGGGAGGACATGACCCTGCCACTTTACTACGAGGATGCTCAGCTCTGACTTTACACGCTGTCCCTGTCTTTGTTCTTCAGGGTGCTGTATGGTATCCTGCTGTGTTTCTATACAAACTGGCAGAACATTACTGCCATCCACTTGTTGATATACCCTGCACCTGAGATGAGACATTGAAAATACAGGGCAGCCAGTGGTTAATTGTTTGGGTCTCGAGGGTTAAATCCAGCTACTATAAACACACAGACAACATTCTGTAGGCTCTCACTGGGTCTCCCTGGCTGTCTGGCTGGTTGACTCAGAGAGAGATACATGTACATCCTCCTGTCTTTGCCTCCAGTATTTATGCTGCAGTAGTTTATGTGTCGGGGGGCTAGGGTCAGTTTGTTATATCTGGAGTACTTCTCCTGTCCTATTCGGTGTCCTGTGTGAATTTAAGTGTGCTCTCTCTAATTCTCTCTTTCTCTCTTTCTTTCTCTCTCTCGGAAGACCTGAGCCCTAGGACCATGCCTCAGGACTACCTGACATGATGACTCCTTGCTGTACCCAGTCCACCTGGCCGTGCTGCTGCTCCAGTTTAAACTGTTCTGCCTTATTATTATTGGACCATGCTGGTCATTCATGAACATTTGAACATCTTGGCCATGTTCTGTTATAATCTCCACCCGGCACAGCCAGAAGAGGACTGGCCACCCCACATAGCCTGGTTCCTCTCTAGGTTTCTTCCTAGGTTTTGGCCTTTCTAGGGAGATTTTCCTAGCCACCATGCTTCTACACCTGCATTGCTTGCTGTTTGGGGTTTTAGGCTGGGTTTCTGCACTTTGAGATATCAGCTGATGTACGAAGGGCTATATAAATACATTTGATTTGATTTGATTTGATGTACATGCGCTGGTTCTCAGAGTAGCCTGCACAAACGGCAGACAAAGAGCCTGTATCCTTACTGTCAGATTAGCGCTGAGCACTGTGCCCTTGTGTTGACGGAGAGAAGACTCCCGTGCATTAGCGACAGCAGTCACACTAGGTGGTATCGCTAGCTCACTTGCTCTTCTATCTTCTTTCTCTCTCTCCTCTCTTCTCCCTTCTTCTCGCACCCTGCCCCCAACTTCGGTGTGGGGAAGACAGTTGAAGATATGCGCCTGCCTCCCGCCATCTGTCTAATGAGCTGTAAATGTGTGATATCTCCTGGTTGGGCTCTCTGTTTGTGTCAAGCCCTGCTGTTGCTGTTCTGTTTCCACCTTGCCCTGAGTCCTTCAGATTAGTTAGCCTGGCCGATCAAGTGGAGATGGAGGGGGGGGGATTACATTTCCCTGTTTTACCAGCATCCACTCATGAGGCAGCCACTCTCTCTCTGTGCATCCTTAATGGCACCCTATTCCCTAGAGCCCTGGTCAAAAGCAGTGGACTATATAGTGGATAGGTTGCCATTCCCGGACGCATCCCGAGTTAACCAGAGGTCAAATATGGCTACCGGTCAAGCAAGGGGCCTCCTCCCTCCCTTCCTCCTCCCTCCCTTCCTCCTCCCTCCTATGGTCTGGATCTGGGATTAAGTGTTTGTTTCCTCCCTCTTCTTGGTTTAAGGCCCATGGCAGTCAAAAATATGATTATAATAGTTTCAAACCACTCTGCCAATAACAGCTTGTTTTCAGATTTCCACTCCCCACCCAGACCAGTCCTAGACAGTCCTAGCAAAATTCTTACTGGAAAAATGGCTCTTTGCAAAGAAGCTATTTTTGATTTTGTTTTTACCATTTTATTTGAAAACAATCACAGTAAGGTACTTAATTGGGTAACACTTTATTTGGATAGTCCATCTGTAGATGCTCTACAGACTTTCTACAGACTATCAGTAACATTTCAACTAACTATTTAATAACCCTAACCATAGCTCCAACCCTAACCTTTATCCTAAACCTGAACTTAACCCGTACCCAAACCCTTATCCTAAACCTAACCCTTACCCAAGCCCTTATCCTAAACCTAAACTTAACCCTTACCCAAACCCTTATTCTAAACCTAACCCTAACCCAGGGAATAGATAGCATCATAGCCTCCGTGATTGTCTTCGTTTCACATTTCATCTGCAGTGTCTTTTTTTCCCTCTCTCCCTGTCTTTCCTTGATAATCATCGAGGCCCCCTTGATTAGTTGCCATTTGTTGCACATACAGTACCAAACGTTTCAGAGGTTTGGACACACCAACTCATTCCAGGGTTTTTCTTTATTTTTACTATGTTCTACATTGTAGAATAATAGTGAAGATATCAAAACTATGAAATAACACATATGGAATCATGTAGTAACCAAAAAAGTAATAAACAAATCAAAATATATTTTACATTTTAGATTCTTCAAAGTAACCTTGATGACAGCATTGCACACGCTTGGCATTCTCTCAACCAGCTTCATGAGATAGTCAGCTGGAATGCATTTCAATTAACAGGTTTGCCTTGTTAAAAGTTAATTTGTGGATATTCCTTTGCTTGTTAATGCATTTGATATAATGCATTTGTGCCAATCAGTTGTGATGTGACAAGGTAGGGGTGGTATACAGAAGATAGCCCTATTTGGTATATACCAAGTGCATATTATGGCAAGTACAGCTCAAATAAGCAAAGAGAAACGACAGTCCATCATTACTTTAAGACATGAAGGTCAGTCAATCCGGAACATTTCAAGAACTTTGAAAGTTTCTTCAAGTGCAGTCGCAAAAACCATCAACAGCTATGATGAAACTGGCTCTCATGAGGACCGCCACAGGAAAGGAAGACCCGGAGTTACCTCTGCTGCAGAGGATAAGTTCATTAGAGTTACCAGCCTCAGATTTCAGCCCAAATAAATGCTTCACAGACTTCAAGTAACAGACACATCTCAACATCAACTGTTTTGAGGAGACTGAGTGAATCAGGCCTTCATGGTCAATTTGCTGCAAAGAAACAACTACTAAAAGAAACCAATGAGAAGAAGAGACTTGCTTGGGCCAAGAAACACGAGCAATGGACATCAGAAAGGTGGAAATCTGAGATTTTTGGTTCCAACCGCTGTGTCTTTGTGAGACACAGAGTAGGTGAAAGGATGATCTTTGCATGTGTGGTTCTCACCATGAAGCACGGATGAGGAGGTGTGATGGTGTGGGGGTGCTTTGCTGGTGACACTGTCTGTGATTTATTTAGAATTCAAGGCACACTTAACCAGCATGGCTACCAAAGCATTCTGCAGCGATACGCTATCCCATCTGGTTTGCGCTTAGTGGGACTATCATTTGTTTTTCAACAGTACAATGACCCAACACACCTCCAGGCTGTGTAAGGGCTATTTGACCAAGGAGAGTAATGGTGTGCTGCATCAGATGTCCTGGCCTCCACAATCACCTGACCTCAACCAAATTGAGATGGTTTGGGATGAGTTGGACCACAGAGTGAAGGAAAAGCAGCCAACAAGTGCTCAGCATATGTGGGAACTCCTTCAAGACGGTTGGAAAAGCATTCCTCATGAAGCTGGTTGAAAGAATGCCAAGAGTGTGCAAAGTTGTTATTAAGGCAAAGGGTGGCTACTTTGAAGAATATCAAATATAAAATATATTTTGATTTGTTTCCCACTTTTTTTGATACTACATGATTCCATTTGTGTTATTTCATAGTTTTGATGTCTTCACTATCTACAATGTATAAAATGTTACAAATAAAGAAAAATCCTTGAATAGGACAAAAATGTGTCAGCACCTGAGTCACCTTACTGTACAATAAAGACACCGGTGACAGAGGGCATTAAATCTTGAGAGATGATATCAATGAAATTACCTTCCCTCCATTATGTTTAGACAGGACAGAGAAATAGTGGTGGTGTCCCAAATGGCACCCTATTACCTATATAGTGCACTACCAGGGGTTGGGCCCGGTTCAGGCAACAGAGCCCAAAAACAGGAAAATAACAACATTTTTCATGGAACCAGGAATAAAAGTCATTCATAGTATTTTGGAACAGAAATGTTATTTTTTTGAGCATTCTTTTTCTAGTTCCACAAAAAAAACGTGACAAAACGCCTACGCAAAGCCCTCACTCTGTCACTCAGAAATGTATTCCAGTGTCTGCCTGCAAGCTGAAAATATTTGCCAGTGTGTGTGTGCTTGTTTAGGCTACCTTTCCCTCTGAAGCATATGCTACTGTACTGACATTACCATAGGCTACTGTCCTTACATTACCATAGGCTACTGCCCTGACATTACCATAGGCTACTGTACTGACATTACCATAGGCTACTGTCTTGACATTACCATAGGCTACTGTACTGACATTACCATAGGCTACTGTCCTTACATTACCATAGGCTACTGCCCTGACATTACCATAGGCTACTGTACTGACATTACCATAGGCTACTGTCTTGACATTACCATAGGCTACTGTACTGACATTACCATAGGCTACTGTCCTGACATTACCATAGGCTACTGTACTGACATTACCATAGGCTACCGTCTTGACATTACCATAGGCTACTGTACTGACATGACCATAGGCTACTGTCCTGACATTACCATAGGCTACCATCCTGACATTACCATAGGCTACTGTCCTGACATCACCATAGGCAACTGTACTGACATTACCATAGGCTACTGTACTGACATTACCATAGGCTACTGTACTGACATTACCATAGGCTACCGTCTTGACATTACCATAGGCTACTGTACTGACATTACCATAGGCTACTGTCCTGACATTACCATAGGCTACCATCCTGACATTACCATAGGCTACTGTCCTGACATTACCATAGGCTACCGTCTTGACATTCCCATAGGCTACTGTACTGACATTACCATAGGCTACCATCTTGACATTACCATAGGCTACCATTCTGACATTACCATAGGCAACTGTACTGACATTACCATAGGCTACCGTCCTGACATTACCATAGGCTACCATCTTGATGTTACCATAGGCTACCGTTCTGACATTACCATAGGCAACTGTACTGACATACCCATAGGCTACTGTACTGACATTACCATAGGCTACCGTTCTGACATTACCATAGGCTACTGTCCTGACATTACCATAGGGGCGGCAGGGTAGCCTAGTGGTTAGAGCGTTGGACTAGTAACCGGGAAGGTTGCAAGTTCAAATCCCCTAGCTGACAAGGTACAAATCTGTCGTTTTGCCCCTGAACATGCAGTTAACCCACTGTTCCTAGGCCGTCATTGAAAATAAGAATTTGTTCTTAACTGACTTGCCTAGTTAAATAAAGGTAAAATAAAAATAAATAGGCTACTGTCCTGACATTCCCATAGGCTACCATCCTGATATCACCATAGGCTACTGTCCTGACATTACCATAGGCAACTGTACTGACATTCCCATAGGCTACTGTACTGACATTCCCATAGGCTACTGTCCTGACATACCCATAGGCAATTGTACTGACATTCCCATAGGCTACTGTACTGACATTCACATAGGCTACTGTCCTGACATAACCATAGGCTACTGTACTGACATTACTGACATTCCCATAGGCTACCGTCCTGATATCACCATAGGCTACTGTCCTGACATACCCATAGGCTACGGTCCTGACATTCCCATAGGCTACCGTACTGACATTCACATAGGCTACTGTCCTGACATAATCATAGGCTTCTGTAACTGACATTACTGACATTCCCATAGGCTACCGTCCTGATATCACCATAGGCTACTGTCCTGACATACCCATAGGCTACGGTCCTGACATTACCATAGGCTACTGTACTGACATTCACATAGGCTACTGTCCTGACATAACCATAGGCTACTGTACTGACATTACCATAGGCTACTGTACTGACATTCACATAGGCTACTGTCCTGACATTACCATAGGCTACTGTACTGACATTACCATAGGCTACTGTACTGACATTCACATAGGCTACTGTCCTGACATAACCATAGGCTACTGTACTGACATTACTGACTTTACCATAGGCTACCGTCTTGACATTCCCATAGGCAACTGTACTGACATTCCCATAGGCTACTGTACTGACATTCACATAGGCTACTGTCCTGACATAACCATAGGCTACTGTACTGACATTACTGACATTCCCATAGGCTACCGTCCTGATATTCCCATAGGCTACCGTCCTGATATTACCATAGGCTACAGTCCTGACATTACCATAGACTACTGTACTGACATTCCCATAGGCTAGTGTACTGATATTACCATAGGCTGATATTACAATCATGATTCAGAAGCTAGGGAGAGATTTGTAATTAGCTAGAGAAGAATGGATACATTTTTTTCTATGCTAGTTAAGGATACTATAGGCTTAGTTATCACGTTTCACGTTGGATTTATTTCTAATTCTGTTGCTGTTCTGCACATAAGCTTTTCATAGATAGCTAGCTGAAAGGACATTCAAAGTTCCTCCATAGAAGCCACTCCTCCTAGGTATAATTCTATGGACCTAATTCAGATAATGCATGTCATAACAAGATGCACAGCACTTCAAGCCTCCTCCTCAACCCTCTCTCGCTCTCTCCCCACCAGCAAAATTTCAGTCACATCTTGCACCATAAGCTACACTTATGCATGCATCATGCATGTAAACAACTAGCTCGTTTGCTCTATCCACAATGATTGGTGAAGTAATTTAATTAGTTAAATGTATAAAAACGCTGATTTCACAGGTTAAAAAAGGAACAGAAAGGAGCGATATTTTGGGGGTTTCAACTGGTTCAGAACTGTATTTTGCTGGACAGAACAGTGGAACGAAACAACAACAAAAATAGCGCTTCTGTTCAGAACGAAATGATTGGAAAAAATGTTGATTCCAACCCTTGCTTTTGACTAGAGCCCTATGGGTCCTGGTCAAAAGTAGTGCACTATAAAGGAAATAGGGTGCCATTTGGGACACAGATTCATCCCACCAAAGGACAGACTCATCATCATCATCAACCTGTCTCTTAGACGGAACTATTTAATAACCACCTCACTACCCAGTTTATACAGTAAATCTAATATATTTCCCTACTTACTCAATATAATGTTTATTTAGGGACAAGAATGTTAAAAGTTCATATTCTGTTAACTAATACCCAAATAATGTTGTTCATCCACACCATTCTCTAGTTGGGGAATGCCCACACCATTCTCTAGTTGGGGAATGTCCACACCATTCTCTAGTTGGAGAATGCCCACACCATTCTCTAGTTGGGGAATGCCCACACCATTCTCTAGTTGGGGAATGTCCACACCATTCTCTAGTTGGGGAATGTCCACACCATTCTCTAGTTGGGGAATGCCCACACCATTCTCTAGTTGGGGAATGCCCACACCATTCTCTAGTTGGGGAATGTCCACTCCATTCTCTAGTTGGGGAATGCCCACACCATTCTCTAGTTGGGGAATGCCCACACCATTCTCTAGTTGGGGAATGCCCACACCATTCTCTAGTTGGGGAATGCCCACACCATTCTCTAGTTGGGGAATGTCCACACCATTCTCTAGTTGGGGAATGCCCACACCATTCTCTAGTTGGGGAATGCCCACACCATTCTCTAGTTGGGGAATGCCCACACCATTCTCTAGTTGGGGAATGCCCACACCATTCTCTAGTTGGGGAATGCCCACACCATTCTCTAGTTGGGGAATGTCCACACCATTCTCTAGTTGGGGAATGTCCACACCATTCTCTAGTTGGGGAATGCCCACACCATTCTCTAGTTGGGGAATGCCCACACCATTCTCTAGTTGGGGAATGTCCACACCATTCTCTAGTTGGGGAATGTCAACACCATTCTCTAGTTGGGGAATGTCCACACCATTCTCTAGTTGGGGAATGCCCACACCATTCTCTAGTTGGGGAATGTCCACACCATTCTCTAGTTGGGGAATGTCCACACCATTCTCTAGTTGGGGAATGTCCACACCATTCTCTAGCTGGGGAATGTCCACACCATTCTCTAGTTGGGGAATGCCCACACCATTCTCCTCTAGTTGGGGAATGTCCACACCATTCTCTAGTTGGGGAATGTCCACACCATTCTCTAGTTGGGGAATGTCCACACCATTCTCTAGTTGGGGAATGCCCACACCATTCTCTAGTTGGGGAATGCCCACACCATTCTCTAGTTGGGGAATGTCCACACCATTCTCTAGTTGGGGAATGCCCACACCATTCTCTAGTTGGGGAATGTCCACACCATTCTCTAGTTGGGGAATGCCCACACCATTCTCTAGTTGGGGAATGCCCACACCATTCTCTAGTTGGGGAATGCCCACACCATTCTCTAGTTGGGGAATGCCCACACCATTCTCTAGTTGGGGAATGCCCACACCATTCTCTAGTTGGGGAATGCCCACACCATTCTCTAGTTGGGGAATGTCCACACCATTCTCTAGTTGGGGAATGCCCACACCATTCTCTAGTTGGGGAATGCCCACACCATTCTCTAGTTGGGGAATGTCCACACCATTCTCTAGTTGGGGAATGTCAACACCATTCTCTAGTTGGGGAATGTCCACACCATTCTCTAGTTGGGGAATGCCCACACCATTCTCTAGTTGGGGAATGTCCACACCATTCTCTAGTTGGGGAATGTCCACACCATTCTCTAGCTGGGGAATGTCCACACCATTCTCTAGTTGGGGAATGCCCACACCATTCTCCTCTAGTTGGGGAATGTCCACACCATTCTCTAGTTGGGGAATGTCCACACCATTCTCTAGTTGGGGAATGTCCACACCATTCTCTAGTTGGGGAATGCCCACACCATTCTGTAGTTGGGGAATGCCCACACCATTCTCTAGTTGGGGAATGTCCACACCATTCTCTAGTTGGGGAATGCCCACACCATTCTCTAGTTGGGGAATGTCCACACCATTCTCTAGTTGGGGAATGCCCACACCATTCTCTAGTTGGGGAATGCCCACACCATTCTCTAGTTGGGGAATGCCCACACCATTCTCTAGTTGGGGAATGCCCACACCATTCTCTAGTTGGGGAATGTCCACACCATTCTCTAGTTGGGGAATGTCCACACCATTCTCTAGTTGGGGAATGTCCACACCATTCTCTAGTTGGGGAATGCCCACACCATTCTCTAGTTGGGGAATGCCCACACCATTCTCTAGTTGGGGAATGCCCACACCATTCTCTAGTTGGGGAATGCCCACACCATTCCAACACAGAAAAGCAGATTTTTAAGATACGTAATAAAAGTTGGAAGGAAAACGATTTAACTCATACTATAATGAATTATAGGTCAAATTTCATAGAAATCTGGAAACACAGGACAGTTATTTTAAAGAAACGGGCTCTTTCTGAAACATGACACTTTCCACACCTGAAACACACAACCTCTCATGCATTATGTATAATGCAGAAAGAGTGAATGAAAGGGATCCTGCTTTGGTGTGTCACAGAGTAATCTCTCATGGACAGACTACGTAAACATAAATGGTGCCATAGATCTGTCATGATACAACAGGATGGATAAGATACCGAGCAGCATTAGTTCCGGTAAATTGTACAAATCACAATTTCGCGGGTTTAAGCGTCTTTAGAATTTCGAAAGGGGAGGGATCATTTGGCCCATAGACTTTCCTATAACTTGCAAAGAGGGAGGATGGAGCTCTTTATTCTGTTTCCGATCTGTGTTCTATCTCTTCTTTATACACATATGGACCCAGAACTTAATCGAGCATCTGACCAATTACTCAAGACTTTAGTTCTGGTTTAACCGAGAATAGTCACAGAGCCATTCCCGGGAATAACCCACAGTAACTCACTCAACACACAATGCTAATTTTACATAAGACAGGAACAAATGGATCTTTCAGGGGAGATTTCCACAGAGATGGAGTGATAGTGACTTCTTTTCTAGCTATTGAAGTCTTTGGACAGGCATTACATTATTAATGCATGCTAGCTCCAACCCCACACAGCTCTGGACCACACAGCTTCTGGACCACACAGCTCCTTCACATGTGGTTTGTGCCCCAGTTTTGCGGGACAAGTGTGTGTATGTGATGTGTGAGTGTGTGACATCAATATGTCAGTGGAGAATTGTTATCACTATGACACATCTATGGGTGGTGAGGGTTGGGGGGTTCTGAAAGGGTGAGGCTGGAATGACAGGAGTGCTGGGAAGGGGAAGAAAAGTGTTGGCTGTGTGAGGGAGATTGCGTCAGTCACAGAGTTAAGTGCTACCTGCTATAGAGAGCTGAGGAGCTGATGAGAACTGAGAGTGGAGGGAGAGGTGATAATTGGTAATCATGGTTCTACATGGTCTCACTAGCACCGTCGCTACAGTAGCACATCTCTCTCTCTCCTCGTCAGTTATAAGACCTCACAGATGAAATTAAAACACTGTTAGGATGTCTCATATCCTCCCTGACACCATTCCTCTAAACACCATCCATGGCAAAGAGAGAGTTGATATTGGACTGAGAAGTTATGAGGTGAATAGTGATAAAAACAGGCTGACGATGAAACAGTCAAAGGAACCACATTGGAGTGAATGTCTGACTGTGTGTTTGACCAGGTGTGGAAACTAAGATGTTGTTCTTAATACTATGTGTTATACAGTAGGTGTTATAGGGGTTAAGCACCGTTGTTATACAGTAGATACATACCTCCTCAGGTAGGCTGAGGACCAAGTCATTCTCGACCTGTACCACCAGAGCCTGCAAGAAGTATTCTGAGCAGGCGGCCAGCACGGCCCGGTGGCCACGGAACTCCTTTCCCTCCACCAGGACAGTCACATCGCACAGGATATCCTGCTTCCGCTGGTCGTTCAGGCACAGGAGTATATTGGTACAATGAACCGTCGACTCATACACGTACATGGGGGCTTCAGGCTTCTCATCCACGGACATTCCGCTCACGCCCTGGAAATAGAAGCACAACGGGGTGGAAGGGGGTTGGGGGTCAGCTTTCAGATTAATGTGGCGGGCCCTGTTGGTGAGCTAGTGCATACCGCAGGGCTGACATCAGCGGGCCTCTCCTCATCTCCCACGGCCCAGCCTACTTCACCAGCCCCAAACACAGTCAGCCCCATGATTGAATACATACACCATTACCAGATCAGACCGCCTCAGCTCAGCTCAGCTCAGCTTTACTCTCTCAAACACCCCTTATAACCAGGAAATATACACACTCACAAACCGCAAGTACCTAACACATTCCCACTCATACACACCCTTGCATGCAAACACACAAGCAATAACACACATCCTCCCACATACACACACCTCCACATAGACTCATGTTCCTGTACACAGTCCACACAGCCTCCCTCCCCACACACATCATAACGCAAACAAAAAACAGTTTGCATACCCTATGCACACGGACACTGATACAGGAGCACAACAGAACACACACTCCCTGTCTAAAAGGTGTCATCCTTTCACAGAGACAGACAGAGAAGAAAGTCCTCAGGCTCCTAATTCAAGAAGGTCGGGAGGGACTATATGAGTGTCACTCAGCACAGAATAATAAGACTCTCAAACAGGAGAAGAATGAACACCAGTCATACAAACTCGTCTCGAGCCTCCTCGCCAGCACTGTTACAAACTGTGTAAAGGAAAACAGTGTCTATACAGTTGTGTATGTTGCTTTAATCCCTCAGAAACATGATATTTGGCTTTGGTCCTTGCAGTCAAGCGCTTCCACCCACAGTCATTTAGGCTGTACTAAAGGAAGAAAAGCATAATGTATATTTAAAAGCATTTCATCTTATCAGTGCTCCACATACACACAGTGCAGGGAGAATTAAAAGGACTGGTTCTCTCTGCAAAAAAAGGATCCTTCACAACAGTGTTTCCCAACCCTGGTCCTCCAGTACCCCCAACAAAACACATTTTTATTGTAACCCTAGACAAGCACACCTGATTCAACGTGTTAACTAATCATCAAGCCCTCAATGAGTTGCATGATGTGTGTTTGTCAAGGGCTACAATAAACCCTTGTACTGTTGGGGGCACTGGAGGACCAGGGTTGGGAAACACTGCTTTACAACACTATGACAACAACACATGTTTGCACCAATGTTCTGCCTTTATTGAGTAAGTGACTCTTAAAGGTATACTTCGGGATTTTGGCAATGAAGCCCTTTATCTACTTCCCCTGGACTCATGGATACCATTTCTATGTGTCTGCATCCTGTAGGACGGAAGATAGAGGTAGTTTTGCGAGCTCATGCTAACTAGTGTTAGCGCAATGACTGGCATTCTATGTTATCTACTAGCATGTGTGTTACAATAAAGTCAGAAATCACGCTAATGCTAGTTAGCAACTTCTTTCGAACTGCAGGCAGAGACATAAAAAGTTTCCACGAGTTGATCTGACTTTGGGGAAGTAGATAAGGGGCTTCATTGCCAAAATCCTGAAGTATCCCTTTAAAGGTGAAACCACTGAAGAATATTGTTAATGATCATATTGCTATAGAAACCAAGTAATAAACACAGATAGAGCCTGCCGGACTTGTTTCCATCACATAATGAGTTTTCACATCCGCAGGGCTTGCTGTTCTTAGTAAATCAGAGCTGCATGACTCCATAGTTCCTTCAAAACACACATAAGAAGCTCTGTTCTGGGAACCGGCAGCACATTTCCACGAAGTCAGTGTCAGGCCAATTTTCCCCTCTGCTCAACCACTGGCGATAGATAGGAATTCAACTATGTTTCAGTTATCCTTCTGCAGATAAATCATACGGAGGCACTCTATAACTGACTCTCTTTTATGCCTGGGTTTGCTTACTTGTCAACCCCTACTTCATTCCTGGTTCTACACGTAGAACACAGATAACTTTGTGTACATGTGGTGATCAGTCACATTAAAAGGAGTGACCGGCCAGGCCATGCTTTCCTTGACTGTCAGACACTGTGCCACATTTGGAGCAGTCCTGGCTCTCACTCAGAAAGCCGAATATAACATCAGTAAAATAGCTCTAACACACCGCCTCGCCTCAGTGGACGACAACACTACTGGTGAGAATGGAGGCTTCTCCCCCGCCCTGAAACGGAAATGTCTCTGTTGAAAATGGAAACTCCTGTCTTGTAAATGGAAGTGGACTGGCCGGAAAACGCACCTCAATAACTACAGTGCAAACTATGTAGTCATCAACTACATGAGGGAGAGAGTTCTGGCCCTTACCTCTCCAGGTTTAAAAACAAACCTAATTTGATCTCACTGCTGTTACTATACCAGCCATCATTGCAGGCCCTCATATGTTTTGCTGTGGTATGATAGGGCTGGTGAGGCCATGGGGGGGCGGTTTGTAACCACTGTCCAGACATTTACAGTGGTTGTCTGAGTGGTCGGTCCCAATTATTGTTGAGTTTTTTTATTTCCACCATACTTCCACCATACATTTCTCAGTTGGCTTGGCAGGATAATGATCTGTCTTCCAAGAATAATGTCTCCAGATGTGGTTGCAAGGTTCATAACAATCCAAACATGCTATTTCTAACCCTGGAATGTGCGTTCGCCTTGCTTCCATTTCAGAAGTCTGTTTTGCAGCGGGGAAGGGAAAATACAGGGACGATACACACACACGCACCACAAAATAGCTGGTTATGGTTGCGTTCTGATTAGAATTGCTGAGGGATGCAAAGCGTTTTTTTTTTTTTTTTTTCAAAGATCATTTTGTTTCTACCGCAGCTCTTTTCACTAACTGATGCAGCTAACCTGCTTTGTGACTAACACTCCTGTACAGATCAAAAGCGCAGTAGTGTGGTGATACATTTCCGACAAACCCATCAACAGAGCTGACTCTCGGCCTAGCCACAGCTCTATTCTCCTGAAGCACCAACACTGATTAACACTAATGTGGCTGGAGAGGAGTCAGTTCTCTTTACACATCATGGTTGTAATATTATACAGTATATAAACAAAAGACATGCATACAAGCGTACATACACAAAGTACGCACACACACACACACACACACACACACACACACACACACACACACACACACACACACACACACACACACCTTATTTGAGTTCAATGTGCTAATACAATGTGTCTATACTGTACAGTAAACAAAGGAACTACTACCATCAAAGACCCATACGGTCACCATCCACCAGCCACTGGCAATACATTCACTGCAGAGGCCTTTAGGATTGCAGTTAGCTGTCACCTGCATGCACTGTATGAATGGACTCGTGGTCTGTATGTGGACCGTCTGCACCTTGACTGTAAAAGCCTTTCCTCAGTCCATTCAACTGACTGACTCCTTCACTCACTGCTGCTTTGTCACTATGTATAGTAGACCACCAGCTGAAAGGTTATAGCCTAGCCAGTAAAACCCAGTCACCTCCCCTCTCACAGGCTCAGTGGGGTTAATGGGGTCAGTGGGGTTACTCATGCACACACGCAGACAAAACAGTGGATGGTTTCAGTCACCTACAACATGGCATTATGATGCGTTTCGGCTTAGGGGGCCCTGGAGGAGAGGGGGAGTAAGAGCATCATGATGGGCTCTGTGACGTGTCCTCTCCTCTCTCTGAGGCATGTGCAGAGAGGGGATTGACATGAAGAGAAGGGGGAGCAGAGGGGAGAAATAAGGGGCTCCTTACCAACAGCACCTGGTTTCTCTCTCTCTCTCTTTCTCTCTCCCTCCCTCTCCCTCTCCCTCTCCCTCTCTCTCAGTGCGGTACAAAACAAAGCCAAACGCGCCACACTCATGACAGCAGAAAGGTCACATAACTCAGAAACAGGGCATCATCTACCAGGGACCAAACCCCCTTCCCACATGTACACCCTGGATGCCATGACAAAGCACTCCTCCTCAGACATACACGCCTTTCTCTCTACAGCCATTTTCACAGAGTACAGGATGATGTGAGGTATCTTAACAGACAATACAATGGAAAATTAGAGACTGTTCTCATGCCAGAAGTCTGTAACTACTCTGAGGATGTGTATGACTTTAATTCTAACAGTTTCTAATCAGAAAATCTGAATCACTCTCTCTCTCTATGATGGTATTTGCTAGAAGTAAACAAGCCATGTCTGCTGCTGTAATACTATTAGGATTGTGTCCCAAATGGCACCCTATTCCCTTAATAGTACACTACTTTGACCACTTTTGACCAGGGCGCATAGGGTGCCATTTGGGACGCACGCCAAGTCACCTGAGCAGTATGTATTGAATACTAGCAAGACTACGAGTAATGGGAGAGAACATTGCGTTACTGTGTAGTGTGTACCAGTAGGACAGGAGGCCTGATGCCAGATGTCTGTAACTACTCCGAGGATGAGCATGACTTTAATTGTAAATTACCAAATTAAGTAGCTAGCGATAACAAATGTGCTTGGGGAGGTAATGTCAAACAGGCAGCTAAGGCAGTCAATGTCAAACATGGCTTTAAAGGTGATAAAACTACTAATTGAAAAAATGTCTGCCTGGGGGAAATAGATAACCCCTGCCAATATACCATAAACATAGCCCATCCTATGACTGACAGACAAACAGACGGATGTTCCTATAAATGCCTACATTCATCTTTGTACTTTCTCTAAAATGAGGGAGCAGAGCCCTCCACTCACTTCAACATGAAAGTCAACCCAGATGACTATTCCCATCCTCATCTCAATGGTCTCAGGCTCCTGCATGCTTCTCTTCATGCAGATCTCTCCCTCCCACAGGACATTAGAGAATTCTGCTTATTCAACCACCTGGAGGGCTCCGTGTGTAATTGTTCAACTGTTTCAAGTCATGTATTGGAATGAAAACGACGACGTAGTTATCCATGTAGTCCGTGTTCTCTTGGCCATCAAGGTCATTATTTCCTCAGCCTGTTAAAGGTTTTGGTGTGGGGCTTTAGGTAAGTTAATTGTAGTAGATTAATGAAACCAAATCACTGAGAGGCGCAGACAGAGAGACAGACAGACAGACACCTGAGAGGGCTGGGCAGAGAGCTGTTAAGTTGGTGACAGCATCTGTACAGATGTGTTTCCATAATATAGAAATCAATAATACAAAGGTATATTGGTATTCATCTGCTTGCTATTTGGGTTTTTAGGCAATGTTTCTGTATAAGCACATTAATGACATCTGCTGATGTAGAAAGGGCTTTCTAAATACATTTGATTAGATATTAAATAACAGACAGTAGTTTAAGTGAGCACATAGGTGTCATTGATAGTCGGCAATATTAATATAATTTTTTACTCGTGAAATTATATTGTAGGATAATTTGGCCGCAGACAGCTGATGTGTTGTGCATTGAAGTCCACAAGCAAAGGGAAAAGGTGAAAGGAGGAGCGCATAGATGTTAGAAGGAATACAATGTGGCTGCTATGAAAGTGAACTGTGTTTACGCGTGATCAGGGGTGTATTCATTCTGCCGATTCCATTGAAAAATGTTTCTTAAACGGAAGCAAACAGAACGAAACAGGGATAAACATACCTGAATTTGTCCAATAGAAACTCATGTTTGCAACTGCTGGACTGATGATTACACCTAGATCAGTTAGATGCAGGCAAGAGTGTGCAAAGCTGTATTGAATGTGTCACTGTCTATGTGTATGTGTCTGTCACCTCAAATGTTGCTCTCGACCTGTGTGCACCGACGTTGTATACATTAATTCATAGACTAGGTTGTAGCAAACCTCATGATGGGTATAGGGAAAATTAAAGTGTCATGTAGTAGCCTAAACATATCGCTGGTCCATTGAACAGGGAGAATGGAATATAAAGGGCAGTCATCCAATATGCTGAAATAAAAATAAGGAAATGCTCATAAGAAAAATGAGCGTCCTCCCTCATCTTAAATGGAATCGACCGCCACTGGTAAAGAAGGGGTGGCTATGAGAAGACAATGTATAGCTGTATTTAACTCTGGGTCTCCTCAGGCCACAGAGAAGGGTTGCAGAGGTGTCAGACAGACACAGAGACAAGTCAGGCTATGCCAGTGTTCATTAAAGCCCAACTCAATCAACAAATGTACCCAGAGCCTTTTCACCCGGATAGAGATCAATATTATGTCACTACGCCTCGATCCCAAGCAAGAGCAAAAACAGCAAATTATTATCTTTCGACCAGTAGGCAGCCAGCACTTTAAATATTAATGTAAGGGATTCCGTTAGATGCCGGGAGTGTGCCATGTTCACACAGGAAAATGTAACGTTGCTTTTCAATGGATGAGAACCTGAAACAAGTAGATCCTGTTTTCCTGTTTAAGGCAGGTGTGGTACACAGTGTTACTCAGACCTGGTTATGGTAGGTGTGGTACACAGTGTTATTCAGACCTGGTTAGGACAGGTGTGGCCTACAGTGTAACTCAGACCTGGTTATGGTAGGTGTGACCTACAGTGTTACTCAGACCTGGTTATGGTAGATGTGGCCTACAGTGTAACTCAGACCTGGTTATGGTAGGTGTGACCTACAGTGTTACTCAGACCTGGTTATGGTAGGTGTGACCTACAGTGTAACTCAGACCTGGTTATGGTAGGTGTGACCTACAGTGTAACTCAGACCTGGTTATGGTAGGTGTGACCTACAGTGTAACTCAGACCTGGTTATGGTAGGTGTGGCCTACAGTGTAACTCAGACCTGGTTATGGTAGGTGTGGTACACAGTGTAACTCAGACCTGGTTAGGACAGGTATGGCCTACAGTGTAACTCAGACCTGGTTATGGTAGGTGTGGTACACAGTGT
Organism: Oncorhynchus kisutch; assembly: GCF_002021735.2. Classification (NCBI taxonomy): domain Eukaryota; kingdom Metazoa; phylum Chordata; class Actinopteri; order Salmoniformes; family Salmonidae; genus Oncorhynchus; species Oncorhynchus kisutch. The sequence continues at coordinate 18,926,505 of NC_034185.2, forward strand.
AACTCAGACCTGGTTAGGGCAGGTGTGATACTGTCACGGCCGTTGAAAGAAGAGGACCAAGGTGCAGCGTGGTGAGCGTACATATTCCTTTATTTATATGACACCGACAAAAACAATAAACAAACCAAAACAACTGTGAAGTTTAAGGGCTATGTGCCACAAACCAAGTTAACTTCCCACAAAGACAGGTGGGAAAAAGGGCTACCTAAGTATGGTTCTCAATCAGAGACAACGATAGACAGCTGTCCCTGATTGAGAACCCTACCCGACCAAAACATAGAAATAAAAATAATAGAACCAAAGAACTATAGAATAGCCACCCCAAATCACACCCTGACCAAACCAAAATGAGACATAAAAAGGCTCTCTAAGGTTAGGGCGTGACAGGTACACAGTGTTACTCTCTAAGCTTTATCTTCCTGACTGATGTCTTGAGATGTTGCTTCAATATATACACATAATTTTCCTTCTCATGATGCCATCTATTTTGTGAAGTGCACCAGTCCCTCCTGCAGCACCCCCACAACATGATGCTGCCATCCCCGTGTTTCACGGTTGGGATGGTGTTCTTCGGCTTGCAAGCCTCCCCCTTTTTCCTCCAATCATAACGATGGTCATTATGGCCAAACAGTTCTATTTTTGTTTCATCAGACCAGAGGACATTTCTCCAAAAAGTATGATCTTTGCCCCCATGTGCAGTTGCAAACCGTAGTCTGGCTTTTTTATGGCAGTTTTGGAGCAGTGGCTTCTTCCTTGCTTCGCGGTCATTCAGGTTTTGTCGATATAGGACTAATTTTTTACTGTGGATATAGATACTTTTGTACCTGTTTCCTCCAGCATCTTCACAAGGTCCTTCCGACTTCAACTGTAAATGAGCATTTCACGATCTGACAATGGTAGCCTACCTTTGGGGCTTTACATTGGAGATTTGCAATTTTTCCATGGTTCTAGGATGATTTTTAAAGATGCATTATGCAAAAATTGCTCCTTCATTTCCTGGTTGCTAAAATGGTAATAGTTTGTCTAATTTCAGTTTATGTGACAAAACAAGCAACTATACTGAAGAAAATCATTGTACCATCTAAACAGGTGTGAAATACATTTTCCATCATCCAAAATATTGTATTTTCAGCTGTTTGAAGCTGGTGTACAAAACCGAAAGTAATAGATGCAAAAATGAAACTTGAGAGGGAAGCATAGAAATAGCCAACATTGAACAGATCTACCATTTCTTAGACCTGCTTTCAATGAGAATGACAGATCTATAACTTACATTTCTATGTGAATTTGGTCGGTTCGCTCAAAAAGTTACATATTGCAGCTTGAGGTAATTTTGAAGCCAAATAAGCCAGCTCACTGAAAAGACTCGGAATGCCCATCACTATTGCAGAGCCAACGCTAGAGCTCTTGCCTGCTGACCAAAGAGGAATGGGCTCTGTTTCTGGTGGTTGGGAAGGAGGGAAGAAAGAAGAGAGAGGGAAGGAGGAGAGAGAGGAGGAGATCTCATCTGATTTTGCACACTGCCGTAGCACTGGGGGACTTGTTTAGTAACACCATTAAGAGATCTGTACAATTCAACTTGTTAACAACTAAGGTAGTTAATGTCTTATAGAGGCAGGCAGAGGGCTATAACCTTCAGCATGTGAATCAATACTAAGAACACCATAGGGATTCACCATCTAAGAGAAAACAATTAGTGAAAAGTACAATAGTATGGTCTGTTTAAATTATCAATGGCAATGGTTAGCCAGATTAAAGTAGGTTAAAATGCTGACGTATTGCTGTGAAACATGAGGTCATGCAGGCTGTTGTGCTCCTTACACATGTATCTAGCAGAGTAGTTATTCCATATGCTCCACATCACAGAGACCTCACTCATCAGTCATCACTATCAAATTCATTCTAATGATGATGGAGAATCAAATCAGAGCTCATTAATTCCATCGCACAGGGCTTTAGTCAAATGAGTGTGTCAACGCAACCAGTAACAACTAACAAGATGTTTTGAAGCAGTCTCTCATTTAGACCAAGATGTAATGAGGTTGGATCGATCACTCAGCTTTAAATTGCTTTAATCGCAGAATCTACTTTACGACAGTGCTGAGACAACAACTATGTGGCTTGCCAACAAATAACAACACAGAAAACCACTTCCTGACAGAAATGCACCTTATGTAGCTCATGCCTGGAAACACAATATAGACAAACGTGCTCATATTACCTCAGATGGATTTCTCAACTGGGCCAGTCATTCTGTAACTCTCCTTCTCACTCGGGTAACTTTATTGTCTCGCTATCTGTTGCTGAGTACTGAGTACATCTGTGCATATGTGAGTGTGTGTATGATGTGTTTGTGTGTGTATCACTATGCGTGTGTGTGAGTGTGTGTGTGACGGCATACCACAGTATTTTAGGCCTCTTTCTGCTTAAGCTGCAGCTTGCATGAATCATGACTTCCCACATTGTAGGTCAGAAAGTAGGATGAGTCATAACACTGTCTTATATGGTAACATACTTGTGACGTGATAGAAACACTGAGTTACCTGTGGACCTGGGCTATCTGGTCCGCATGGACACAAATGTAAATAATGTTCCCAGTTGCATCATATTCTGTGTCAACTATCAAATTGACACTGTGATCACACTATAGAGTCTAGAGAAACAGAGTAGAGACCTTAGAGTTTTGAGATTGTCATGAAAAGCGCTATAGAAATGTAATACATTATTATTATTATTATTAACTGCTTATTTCTGAGCTGGAAATTTAAAACAAAAAATATATTTTGATGGTAGATGAGGCAACGGCTGTCTTCAAGAAGGATACGGTAATCACCTACATCCAGATACCGGAATTTTACCTAGCAACTTGATGTTATTTACATGGTAAAAATGTAATAAGTGCAGAGTACATTCTTTTGTGTGTCTAATCTTGGAGAGTATCACAAACTACTAACCTTAATTTCTGCACCTCAAGCAAATTCCTCTCACGTCTCCCTTGTATCGATGTTTAAAAGCCCTTCCTCCTCCTGAGATCAGTTCAATCATTACAGAACCCTTTCTGCAGAAGCTCACCAACCACAGGCACCTGGGCCAAATCAACCACAGAAAAACTCTGACGTGAGCAAAACACCCACTTCTTCACATCACATTGCCTGAAACAAGCAAAACACCCTCACCCTCACCATCACATCACATTACCTGAAACAAGCAAAACACCCTCACCATCACATCACATTACATGAATAAGCAAAACACCCACACCATCACATCAGCTTGGCCTGAAACAAGCAAAACACCCTCACCCTCACCATCACATCACATTACCTGAAACAAGCAAAACACCCTCACCATCACATCACATTACATGAATAAGCAAAACACCCTCACCATCACATCAGCTTGGTCTGAAACAAGCAAAACACCCTCACCATCACATCACATTACCTGAAACAAGAAAAACACCACTCACCATCACATTACATGAACAAGCAAAACACCCTCACCATCACATCGCATTGCCTGAAACAAGCAAAACACCCTCACCATCACATCAGCTTGGCCTGAAACAAGCAAAACACCCTCGCCATCACATCAACTTCACCTGAAACAAGCAAAACACCCTCACCATCACATCAGCTTGGCCTGAAACAAGCAAAACACCCTCACCATCACATCACATTACCTGAAACAAGCAAAACACCACTCACCATCACATCACATTACATGTACAAGCAAAACACCCTCACCATTACATTGCCTGAAACAAGCAAAACACCCTCACATCACATTACCTGAAACAAGCAAAACACCCTCACCATCACATCAGCTTGGCCTGAAACAAGCAAAACACCCACACCATCACATCACATTACCTGAAACAAGCAAAACACCACTCACCATCACATCACATTAGCTGAAACAAGCAAAACACCCTCACCATCACATCACATTACATGAACAAGCAAAACACCCTCACCATCACAACACATTACATGAACAAGCAAAACACACTCACCATCACATCAGCTTGGCCTGAAACAAGCAAAACACACTCACCATCACATCAGCTTGGTCTGAAACAAGCAAAACACCCTCACCATCACATCACATTGCCTGAAACAAGCAAACCACCCACACCATCACATCAGCTTGGTCTGAAACAAGCAAACCACCCACACCATCACATCAGCTTGGTCTGAAATAAGCAAAACACCCACACCATCACATCAGCTTTGTCTGAAACAAGCAAACCACCCACACCATCACATCAGCTTGGTCTGAAAAAAACTGCCAAAAGGGAGATACAGTAGTTGGGGGTATTTCAGATTAATCTGGTTACCACAAGGAATTTGAGCGTTGCCACTAGAACCAGAGCTGTGTGGTGATTGGTGAATGGGCGGCTGGGCGCATGTGCTAATTAAGCCTGGTGATTGGCAGACCATGGGGCTGCTGGGAGGAGTGTGTCCGAGGTGGGATTATTCCCTGAATTATTAATGAACGGGACCCAATGGAAGAGTCTGTCTGGCTGGAAGATGGGGGGGGGGGGGGGGGGGGGGGTACTAGGGGGTTATGGGTAGTGTTGGAGAGGAGCCCGGTGGAGGGATTTACACAAAACACCAAAAATATATAATATGAAAATGTTGATGAGATATTTGGCAATTTAATAAAACTTCACCTACTAATGGAAAAAAAAACAACAACAACAACCTGCAAATGGAAACTCTTCTCACAGGAAGGAGGTGACACACAGAACCACCCACGAGGGTGAGGGTGTCGTTCAGTGTGTGTGGTGTGAACATGTATGTGTGAGTGCGTTGGAGGGCATTCATCCGTTGATATAGAAGTGAAAAAGCAGCTTTTCACACCCACCACAGCACCCTTGAAGGTGTGATATCTAGCTATCTAGCGTTATAAGAATAGATACAAGTGCTCTCTCTCAATTGTAGCGTGTGCATGGAAGTGTGAACTAGAAAGCACAGACATGTTCAAGATCCCCAGCAGAGATCAGAAAGAGACGCTACCAAGCTAAACCATAAGGCAGAGATGAAAGGCTTCATTCAGTGTGATGACTGATTGTAATTAATCTACGTTGAGCATAAATAAATAATACGTTTCTCTGAGAAATCAGAGCTGAAGACAAAGATTGCATCTCAAATGGCACCCTATTCCCCATGTAGTGCACTACTTTTGACCAGAGCCCTATGTTATACATTACATAGGGAATAGGGTAACATTTGAGACACAGACAAAAGCTCCACCATGGTGAAAAAAATTCACATGACAATCCTTCCTGTTTCTATGGTTATTTACAGTTGTCATGTTATGCCCCATTAACCCCAGTTCTTACAAGAAGCAAGATTATACACTTGGAAGTAAGAGAGCCATACTGTACGGATTGTCCATTCTCCAAAATGTGAAGGCTATCACTCATTCATCATGTTTTTATATATAGATTCATTAATGAAGACTAGTTATTGCTTTTGAACCACAGTTTCAGTTTTGAAATGTGAATGGGAGGGTCAGCTATTCCTTTTTTTTTTACATTGACACCCTGCAGTATTTCCTCTTTAAACTCAACAGCTGCAAAATGTGTTCCTTAAAATCAAATTGACAAGAAGATGAATAAAGGAACATGGTTATACTAATATACTAATGCCAATTGAATGATAAAGAATGACAGATCCACCATAGACAACTACAGCAGACTGGACTGGATAATCTGTCTAGAGTTTCCATATAACTGTCTCACACATAGCCTCACTCCCTCTACTATGCTATAAGGTAATTGGACAGGTGACATAAATGGATGTCATGCAGTGTGTCACTAAGGTTGTCTAGGGATACACTGTCTGCCTGCACACGCTGCTGTCAGTTCATGACTTGCACTGTGGCTGGCTATGGTGAGGGGGTTGCAGTACGTTCACACATACCAACACATGAAGTGTCCCTGGTCCTGGCCAAGCTGAGGGGACCTTGCTCACATTACACAGACACAGAGTGACTGTCTGCCAGTGCCCATACCAGGTCAGATGACCTGCTGGCAGAAACACTGACAGGAGTGTAAGAGAGCTAATCTGGGAGCTGAGGTGAGGCTGCAACACATGTGAATGTATGTGACTGGGGATAATGAGTCTGCATGTGCACACTATGACAAGCAGAATAGTAGGTTAGATTAAATGTTGTGAAATTAATGCCGTACAGATCATGAACAAATCCTCTAATAATAAATTATACCACTCACCACTCATCGTACACACAAGTCAAGTGATGTATTATTTCATATGCAACATCTTCGTTATCTGGCCTCCTACAGTGGTGACTCGACTAGTAACACCACTTCCTATGGAATCCCCATACCTTAGACCAGTGGCTCCCAATCAGGGGTACCTGGACCTCTGGGGGTACGTGACTCATGAGACCATAGGTCTACTGGTAAAATGCACATGAGAGGGTACTTCAGGGGTACTCCGGGCAGAGCAACATTCAGCTGGTGGTACAGCAACCGAAAAAGGTTGGGAACCACTGCCTTAGACAGTCATGATAAGGTCAATGAGGGGCTGACACAGAACAGTCAAGTTGGAGCAACCCAGACGTGATCAGTCAGAGAAGGAGATAGGAGGTGTACGTAAGACAACCCATGTGTGTCTGAAATACATTGAGAGGGCACGAACTGAAAGGTTATGGTTGAAGTAAGCACAGATGTGACACATACTGTGGTTAGTTTGGGTTAAGACAACTCTGTAGGTGACTCAAACTGAGAAGAGAAATCCACTGATTAGCATATGCACTCTTGTTGTACGTGAGAGTCTTGAGACACACTGGAAATATTCTGAGGGAGGAAACACTGACTGTATCTGTGGTGATGATCAGCGTGATTACAATAATGCCATTTCAATCACTGCCAGAGGTGGATGTTATGTTATGTTTGTGAGCAATGCACATGTTATGTATGTGAGCAATACTCACCATTGCTCTTTGAGATAAGTACTGGTTGAAGTATTTTTTTGGTAGGTGGTTTTGTCTCCTCCACCACATGTTGTTGTTACTTATTATGGACAAATATTGCTGCTATGTGACCAATGCTATCTAGTATCAATGGTGCTCAAATCTGAACTTCACCTTAATCCAGACATATGTTACCCTTCATACCTTCTTCAATTATTTGTATTTGTATTTATTAGGGATCACCAAGGCAGCAGCTACTCTTCCTGGAGTCCAAACACATTAAGGCACTTACATTACATATAAAACAAAGGAAAAAACAGTACATCATATAACATTATTATATCACTACATATCTACAATACAAAATGTATAAAACCACCAAGGTACTGTTTACATGATCCACTGTTTACAGGGCTACTGGCCAAATGTTTACAGGGCCACTGGCCAATCTTACACTCTTGGGCCTGAGAGATCAATATATATCTCTGAAGCTATTGATTTCTGCTTGATTAAAACACTGAATCTTAACAAGTCCTCCAGACCAGACCAAGGCGGGAGGGAGGGGTGGAGAGAGACGTGAGTGCAGCCAAGGTCTTGTGAGGGCCAACCATTATAGATTGTACCATTATAGAACTATATCTATTGCAGAAGAGGCTGGTTGAAAATGGTTGGTTGAAATGAGTACAATAGAGTTTCTATCAAAAGGATCCGTATCTACAGGCTATGTTGTTTTTCCTTTTTCATATTGATTCTGTTTGTAATGTAACTATTTTTCTCAAGACGCCCTCGAAAACAAGATGTCCCATCTCAAGAGGTTCATCCAGCCCACAAATATCGAAATAAACGCAAATGAATAATGGTTTCTATACATTTCAGAGCATAGTGTGTTGTAGAGATACTGTGCAGATTAATAGAGCTCCACCAGATATGGTTAGTTATTCATTCCATGGCAGTGTGAAAGTATTTTATTACAGTCTGGCCTTTTCAATGACTCAATAGAACAGATGAGAGAGAAGTCCCATTCAGGTCTAGTGTAATTAGAACTTCACAGACACACCGCCACTTTCAACTACTTCCATTGTTAAAGAACAGGAGCTCTGTCTGATTTTCATGCCAAAAAGTTGCAGAATCATGCAGAAAAAGCTGCAGAATCATGGCCTGGAGTATTTTCTATGTTGATTTGAATCTGAGGCATAATGACAACCTCATGCAACTAAAGCTATCCAACTTCTATTTTTTATAGGTGCTTTTTCTGGCCACACATTTCCTGTTGTAGGTCGACACAAAGAGGTGAATGAGGAGGACATTCCAAGTGTAGGGGAATTAATGTAACTCACATTTAAATTATTTATTTCATGTGTGATGAAACCAAGGCGATAGACAGTGGGTGTGAAGAAAAACCTACTGTGCTAATGTTTATCACAGCTTAAAAATAAGCATTTTCCCCAGCAGTCAGTCAGTCAGAATGAAAGTCAGAGGGCCAGAAGGGTGTTTTATAGGGCAGCCTTCCATGGCCATCCATCCCTTTGGATTCTTCAATTAAAAAGATACGACAATAGACTGGGCTTCAAAGTGAAGTCCCCCCTCACATATGTCGATGTCTTGCTGGAGTCTTACTCTGGCCCTGACACCTGACTGCTGTGTTTCCCAAACATCACTCTCTCCTTTTCAACTCACGTTTGAAGTCAAGAGCAGAGAAAATACAACATTGACTGATGTAGGAGGTCATGCAGTGTTCCTTCTGGATACAGGGATCTCAGGGAGAAAAAGCACACGCAGGCTGTTGCTATTTGCAGATGAGGGCCAGAGGCTGGCTGAAATGACACGTTGGACCAGGAGGAGGTCTGCTGACAGGAGAGACATTTACTTTTCCAGTGACAACCTGGGAGCACAGCTCTTGGAAGGTAATGATTGATGCGCTGTGTCTGAATGAGCATGATCCTAAGCGTTTTAGCTCTAGTCTGTGGGCTAGCCAGAGCACCCAGACTGGACATGCCCGCCTGGCCTCAGCCCCTCTGCCTGCGAGAAAGTCACTGTTCTAACTCACACATAAACTGTCCTTTTTTCGTCCCGCGGCGCGCCACCACTTTCTGACTGAGATCAACCTCTGGCGAACCACAAATGACTCCCTAAAACACAGGCAGACAGGGCAGAGGAGAAACTACAGTTTGTTTGTTTATGGTTTAGGCTGCACACTAAGTCCCCCCTTATTTTTAGCAGTATAATCTGTCAATGGATTTATAATGGCCGAGACTTCACAGATGAAAAACCATGAATGAATAAAAAGAGTGATGTCAAAGTGTACCCACCAGGGGTTTGCCTGATCTCTCATTACTTAAAATACCCCAGGTTTAAAATGGTAGAGACTGTGAAATCTGTGTCCTGTACCACATTTTCAGGTTATTTAGATACCAGGTGGCTGGCACATTATCTAACATTAAAACATTTCTTGGACAACTACCATTGCTATGATGAATCATCAATGTGTGGCAGTGGAGACTGCAGAGGGGAGGACGGCACATAATAATGTCTGGAACAGAGCAAATGGAATGGAATCAAACACAGGGAAACTACGTGTTTGATGTAGTTGATACCATTCCACTGATTCCGCTCCAGCCATTACCACGAGCCCGTCCTCCCCAATTAAGGTGCCACCAACCTCCTGTGGTGTGTGGAGACTAGGGATAGGGTTCCTACACATACAGTACAGTACACAGCCTGCTGCTAATCTGCTCAAAAGGACCACACACAGTCAGACATCGCTCGCTCCCTCTTCCATAGGCTTTTAATAGAAACAAACTGTTCTAATCCATTCTTCTCACACCATGAAACTAGGCCTCTGGGACTGAATGACTGGCCTCAGCCTCAGCCTCAGCCTCTAGCCTCCCTATTACGGTTCTTAAAGAGATGCTCCGCTACTTTGGCGACTAAAAAAGTATTTTTTAAGAGAGAAAGAGAGAGAGAGAGCAAATGACATAATGCAAATGTGATGTAGTAAGCTATTTTCAGGGAACACTTTTGGCTCGTGAGTGCTACTATCAGAACTACTGGCTAAAAAGTATTCAAAAGTTCCAAAGAATCTCTTTAATATGAGTAGAAAGAAACACAGACCAGCCCACCATGGACAAAAATGCCCTTTAGAGCTGTAGCCTGCCCGCCTGCTAAGGAGTCAGCCTAATCCAATAAGAAACTGTCTCACAGCGTAATTCTCACAGGGGAGGAAGCTACAGTACACACGCACAACCAGGAACGACAAGTAGTAGTAAAAGCACAAACAAATATGCAGTAGGGCTGAAACTGGATCTGTACCACAGCAGCAGACGTTTCTCTCCCAACAAACACACTAACTCTCTACTACTGTCCTCTTGAACCTGCCTGGCACACTCCCAGACAATAGGACCATCACATCTGATTTGCCTTGGATCTGGACTCTGCAGTCTATCTAAACTCAACACGCCACACCCTGATAAGGGCCTGCTCTCTGTGATGAAACGATAGTAGCTATGTGATTTATTTGCTCTCTATTTGATGAATGGGTCACATTCCAGCCTGTGTCTGGTGGAAAACCCAGCAGGCAGCTTTACCATGTCCTGTGAGGGCTGGGGGAGAGTGAGAGAGAGAGAGAGAGAGAGAGAGAGAGAGAGAGAGAGAGAGAGGGAAGGAGGGAGGGAGAGGGAGAGGGAGAGGGAGAGGGAGAGGGAGAGGGAGAGGGAGAGGGAGAGGGAGAGGGAGAGGGAGAGGGAGAGGGAGAGGGAGAGGGAGAGGGAGAGGGAGGGCTGGGGGAGAGGGAGAGGGAGAGGGAGAGAGTGAGAGGGAGGGAGGCAGGGAGAGGGAGGGAGGCAGGGAGAGGGAGGGCTGGGGGAGAGGGAGAGAGAGAGAGAGAGAGAGAGAGAGAGAGAGAGAGAGAGAGAGGGAGGGAGGGAGGGAGGGAGGAAGGGAGGGAGGGAGGGAGGGGGAGGGGGAGGGAGAGAGAGCAGAGCAGATAAAGGAATGTCCATATCCAGGTGAGTGCAAGGATCGTGGAGCCTGGCCATAGAAAAGGGGAGGGGAGGCTATAGCTGTGTCTAAAATTGCACCCTATTCCCTATCTAGTGTGTTATTTTTGACCTCAAAATTAATCAAAATTAGAGCATAGGGTGCATTCAGGGCACAAAACCTATGCCTCTCTTTGATCTCTCTATGCTCTCCCCAGTTCCATCCATGTGGAACAGCCATCCCATAGACACATTTTCAATATCCTCGAAAGGCAAAATGCCCAGCCAGGCATTGGCCAGTCCTGCAGTCTAGGCCTATGTGCTCAATAACATGCTACATGACTTGCAGCATACACATGTGTCCGGCCCGGCCTTGCCTATCAATCTCATTTAGTGTGAGGTCTGTGCATACAGTGCAGTACTGTGAGGGTCTTCATTGAGACCAGGCTAAAGCAACAGAAGTAAATTCTACATGTATGTATTAGTCTCTCATTGTAAACGTGTGCCAAAGTGAGTATATGAACGCTCTGCATGTACTCTCTGCAACCCAAAACTGAGTCTGACTTTGAAATTGTTTGTCAAATGTAGTTTTTCAGTAACACACGATGATTTAGACCAGGGGTTCCCAACTCCAGGGTTTCCAGTAGTTTCCACAGCCACATAGTCAAAAATGGCTATATTGTAAAAATTCATGAAAACAAATAGTCTTTTTGGTCTTAATTTAAGATTAGGGTTAGGCATTGTCATATGAGTTGACGCTGGAGAGACGAAGCAGGTACGGGGAGTCAAACATTTAATAAAGAATGAGACAGGAACAGCGTCAGCAAACTGATAATACAGACAAAAAACGATTAATGCTGCAGCGGGGCACAGAGCAGGGAACTGACAAATATAGGGGAGGTAATAAACAGATGATGAGTAAGTCCAGGTGAGTCCAATATTGCTGATGCGCGTGATGAGGGAAGGCAGGTGTGCGTAATAGATGGCAGGAGTACGTGATGCAGGGCAGCCTGGCGCCCTCAAGCACCAGGGGGGAAGAGCGGGAGCAGACGTGACAGGCATAAGGTTAGCATTGTGGATACGGTTATGGTTAGGTTGAAAATCACATCTTAAGAAGACCAATTGTAGAAATAGGCAGGGTTTATGACTTTGTGCTTGTGGTAACTAGTGATGACCCAACTCCACACATTTTTGTGTGGAATCCCAGACAAATTCTGTTTCAACTCATTGAGGGCGTGATGATAGGTTGACAAGTTTAATCAGGTGAGTTTGTCTGGGGCTACAACAAAAATGTGTACTGTTGGGGGTACTGGAGGACTGGAGTTAAGAAACACTGCTGTAGATGACTGAGGTTTGGGAAAAAGCACACTGTGAACTACTCATGACAATGAGGCAGTGTTGATGAACGACATGCCTGGACACGACTGGTATCAGACGAAACATAATAGAGGAGTTATCATGTCAAAGGGTGAGTCTGTGGCATGTCCCACATGGTACCCTATTCCCTATTTAGTGCACTACTATCAACCAGAGCCGATGAATACGGTGCTATTTGGGAAGCAAAATAGTCTCTCCCTCTCCATGACCTTACTCCTCCACACCAAAAGACTTGCTTTTTACTGGGAGAGCTCATAAAAAACCAAGCCCAGACTCCACCTGTCAAGGCGTTAGCCAGCAGTGAGTCATGGCAGGATTTATCACTGCTTTCTCTGCAGAGTGAAGGTCATCTGAGGGAATGGCTTGCTGAAGTAAACGAGCCAGCTCCCCATGTCCTGCTGAAGGAGGCAGACTCAGAACAGAACAGTACCTGAGTGCTGTTAGCCTAGATGACTAGTGTGTAATTGAGAAATGCATGGGGGAAATGTACTGTAGCATTCCATTATGATTCCTTCAGTAATGCTCATCCCACTCCTTTCACATCTTGCCTGAGAGAATATAATAACTTTTTCCCATTGCTGTAGAGGTAAGGTGGGGAGAGGGGGAGTAATGGGGGGTGGAGGTGAGATGGGGAGAGAGAGGGAGTAATGAGGGGTGGAGGTGAGGTGAGGAGAGGAGAGAGAGGGAGTAATGGGGGTGGAGGTTTGGTGAGGTGGAGGTGAGGTGAGGTGGGGAGAGAGAGAATAATGAGGGGTGGAGGTGAGGTGAGATGGGGAGGGAGAAATGAGGGGTGGAGGTGAGGTGGGGAGAGGGAGGGAGTAATGAGGGGGGGAAGTGGGTGGGGAGAGAGACGGAGGGAGTAATGAAGGGTGGAGGTGAGGTGAGATGAGGTGGGGAGAGAGACGGAGGGAGTAATGAAGGGTGGAGGTGAGGTGAGATGAGGTGGGGAGAGAGACGGAGGGAGTAATGAGGGGGAAATGTACTGTAGCATTCCATTATGATTCCTTCAGTAATGCTCATCCCACTCCTTTCACATCTTGCCTGAGAGAATATAATAACTTTTTCCCATTGCTGTAGAGGTAAGGTGGGGAGAGGGGGAGTAATGGGGGGTGGAGGTGAGATGGGGAGAGAGAGGGAGTAATGAGGGGTGGAGGTGAGGTGAGGAGAGGAGAGAGAGGGAGTAATGGGGGTGGAGGTTTGGTGAGGTGGGGAGAGAGAGAGAGAGTAATGCGGGTGGAGGTGAGGTGAGGTGGGGAGAGAGAGAATAATGAGGGGTGGAGGTGAGGTGAGATGGGGAGGGAGAAATGAGGGGTGGAGGTGAGGTGGGGAGAGGGAGGGAGTAATGAGGGGGGGAAGTGGGGTGGGGAGAGAGACGGAGGGAGTAATGAAGGGTGGAGGTGAGGTGAGATGAGGTGGGGAGAGAGACGGAGGGAGTAATGAAGGGTGGAGGTGAGGTGAGATGAGGTGGGGAGAGAGACGGAGGGAGTAATGAGGGGTGGAGGTGAGGTGAGGTGGGGAGAGAGACGGAGGGAGTAATGAGGGGTGGAGGTGAGGTGAGGTGGGGAGAGAGACGGAGGGAGTAATGAGGGGTGGAGGTGAGGTGAGGTGGGGAGAGAGACGGAGGGAGTAATGAGGGGTGGAGGTGAGGTGAGGTGGGGAGAGAGACGGAGGGAGTAATGAGGGGTGGAGGTGAGGTGAGGTGGGGAGAGAGACGGAGGGAGTAATGAGGGGTGGAGGTGAGGTGAGGTGGGGAGAGAGACAGAGGGAGTAATGAGGGGTGGAGGTGAGGTGAGGTGGGGAAAGAGACGGAGGGAGTAATGAGGGGTGGAGGGGAGGTGAGGTGGGGAGAGAGACGGAGGGAGTAATGAGGGGTGGAGGGGAGGTGAGGTGGGGAGAGAGACGGAGGGAGTAATGAGGGGTGGAGGTGAGGTGAGGTGGGGAGAGAGACGGAGGGAGTAATGAGGGGTGGAGGTGAAGTGAAGTGGGGAGAGAGACGGAGGGAGTAATGAGGGGTGGAGGGGAGGTGAGGTGGGGAGAGAGACGGAGGGAGTAATGAGGGGTGGAGGGGAGTTGGGGAGAGAGACGGAGGGAGTAATGAGGGGTGGAGGTGAAGTGAAGTGAGGTGGGGAGAGAGACGGAGGGAGTAATGAGGGGTGGAGGTGAAGTGAAGTGGGGTGGGGAGAGAGAAGGAGGGAGTAATGAGGGGTGGAGGTGAAGTGAAGTGGGGGGAGAGACGGAGGGAGTAATGAGGGGTGGAGGTGAAGTGAGCTGGGACAGTAAGTGGAAGTAATGGGGGTGGAGGTTTGGTGAGGTGGGGAGAGAGAGGGAGTAATGAGGGGTGGAGGTGAGGTGAGATAGGGAGAGAGAGGGAGTAATGAGGGGTGGAGGTGAGGTGAGATGGGGAGAGAGAGGGAGTAATGAGGGGTGGAGGTGAGGTGAGATAGGGAGAGAGAAATGAGGGGTGGAGGTGAGGTGGGGAGAGGGAGGGAGTAATGAGGGGGGGAAGTGAGGTGGGGAGAGGGAGGGAGTAATGAGGGGGGGAAGTGAGGTGGGGAGAGAGACGGAGGGAGTAATGAGGGGTGGAGGTGAGGTGAGGTGAGGTGGGGAGAGAGACGGAGGGAGTAATGAGGGGTGGAGGGGAGGTGAGGTGGGGAGAGAGACGGAGGGAGTAATGAGGGGTGGAGGTGAGGTGAGGTGGGGAGAGAGACGGAGGGAGTAATGAGGGGTGGAGGTGAGGTGAGGTGAGGTGGGGAGAGAGACAGAGGGAGTAATGAGGGGTGGAGATGAGGTGAGGTGGGGAGAGAGACGGAGGGAGTAATGAGGGGTGGAGGGGAGGTGAGGTGGGGAGAGAGACGGAGGGAGTAATGAGGGATGGAGGGGAGGGGAGGTGAGGTGGGGAGAGAGACGGAGGGAGTAATGAGGGGTGGAGGGGAGGTGAGGTGGGGAGAGAGACGGAGGGAGTAATGAGGGGTGGAGGTGAGGTGAGGTGGGGAGAGAGACGGAGGGAGTAATGAGGGGTGGAGGTGAGGTGAGGTGGGGAGAGAGACGAAGGGAGTAATGAGGGGTGGAGGGGAGGTGATGTGGGGAGAGAGACGGAGGGAGTAATGAGGGGTGGAGGTGAGGTGAGGTGGGGAGAGAGACGGAGGGAGTAATGAGGGGTGGAGGTGAGGTGAGGTGGGGAGAGAGACGGAGGGAGTAATGAGGGGTGGAGGTGAAGTGAGGTGGGGAGAGAGACGGAGGGAGTAATGAGGGGTGGAGGGGAGGTGAGGTGGGGAGAGAGACGGAGGGAGTAATGAGGGGTGGAGGTGAAGTGAAGTGAGGTGGGGAGAGAGACGGAGGGAGTAATGAGGGGTGGAGGGGAGGTGAGGTGGGGAGAGAGACGGAGGGAGTAATGAGGGGTGGAGGTGAAGTGAGGTGGGGAGAGAGACGGAGGGAGTAATGAGGGGTGGAGGTGAAGTGAAGTGAGGTGGGGAGAGAGAAGGAGGGAGTAATGAGGGGTGGAGGTGAAGTGAAGTGAGGTGGGGAGAGAGACGGAGGGAGTAATGAGGGGTGGAGGTGAGGTGAGGTGGGGAGAGAGACGGAGGGAGTAATGAGGGGTGGAGGTGAAGTGAGGTGGGGAGAGAGACGGAGGGAGTAATGAGGGGTGGAGGGGAGGTGAGGTGGGGAGAGAGACGGAGGGAGTAATGAGGGGTGGAGGTGAAGTGAGGTGGGGAGAGAGACGGAGGGAGTAATGAGGGGTGGACGGGAGGTGAGGTGGGGAGAGAGACGGAGGGAGTAATGAGGGGTGGAGGTGAAGTGAAGTGAGGTGGGGAGAGAGACGGAGGGAGTAATGAGGGGTGGAGGTGAAGTGAAGTGAGGTGGGGAGAGAGAAGGAGGGAGTAATGAGGGGTGGAGGTGAAGTGAAGTGGGGGGAGAGACGGAGGGAGTAATGAGGGGTGGAGGTGAAGTGAGTTGGGACAGTAAGTGGGAGTAATGGGGGTGGAGGTTTGGTGAGGTGGGGAGAGAGAGGGAGTAATGAGGGGTGGAGTTGTGGTGAGTCACACACACATTTACATATAAGCAGATACACAAACACACACACGCACAAACACACGCACACTCACTTTCACTTCCACATTTTAACACGCACGCAGGCAGGCAGGCAGACACACACACACAAACATGTGTACCCCCCCCGCACACACACGGCAAGTATGCTCTGATGTCCAAAGCGTTTTTTTGCGCTCGCCCCGAGTCATTATTTCAATGAGGAAGGCAGAAATGAGTCAGAGAACTTTCCCCTGGTCTAATAGTACATTCTCAGAATGCCATGACAGAATCTCAGGGGCTAGTTCTCTTTCATCATGTTGAATCCGTTATAGTAGAAAATGGCAAGAAATTGCTCCTTTTTCTTTCTGTTATTATTCGATGTATTAAGAATGAAATATTACAGCATATGCAATGATCTCATGACACAATCAGTCATACGAACAGCTTTCCATAACAACTACGCATCCAAATAAACATTCACACAAAGCTTCAAATATATCATATGGTAACACACCGACATCACAAAGTCTCAAAATGAGCTTTTTTCTCTTCAATATTTTATTCCACGCTACAAATGAATTGGCTTAGCAGATGAAAGAAAAGTGTATTAAGTTAAGTGGTACGTGCTGCATTGAGGTTAGAGAATGTGCATCACATCAAAGCTTGGCCAATAAGATCGGGTCTCCCCTGCTCTAGGAGGGCGTGACTATGAAGGGTCCACTCTAATGGCTTCTCCAGACAACTGCTCCTCTGAGACACATATATATGTGTATTTTCTACATTGTAGAATAATAATAATAATGAAAACTATGAAACAACACATAAGGAATCATGCAGTAACCAAAAAAGTGTTGAAACAAATCCAAACATAATAACAAATATAGAATCATGTAGTAACTAAAACAGTGTTAAACAAATCTAAATATATTTTATATTTGAGTTTCTTCAAAGTAGCCACCCTTTGCCTTGATGACAGCTTTGCACACTCTTGGCATTCCCTCAACCAGCTTCATGAGGTAGTTACCTGGAATGCATTTCAATTAACAGGTTTGCCTTGTTAAAAGGTCATTTGTGGAATTTATTTCCTTCTTAATGCATTTGAGCCAATCAGTTATGTTGTGACAAGGTATACTGAAGATAGCAATATTTATTAAAAGACCAACTCAATATTATGGCAAGAACAGCTCAAATAAGCAAAGAGAATCAACAGTCCATCATTACTTTAAGACTTGAAGGTCAGTCAATGCAGAAAATATCAAGAACTTTAAAAGTATTTAAGTGCAGTCGCAAAAACCATCAAGTGCTGTGATGAAACTGGCTCTCATGAGGAACGCCACAGGAAAGGAAGACCCAGAGTTACCTCTGCTGCAGAGGATAAGTTCATTAGAGTTAACAGCCTCAGAAATTGCAACCCAAATAAATGCTTCACAGAGTTCAAGTAACAGACACATCTCAACATCAACTGTTCAGAGGAGACTACATAAATCAGGCCTTCATGGTCAAATTGCTTCAAAGAAACCACTACTAAAGGACACCAATAAGAAGAAGAGACTTGCTTGGGCCAAGAAACACGAGTAATAGACATTAGACCGGTGGAAATCTGTCCTTTGGTCTGATGAGTCAAAATTTGAGATTTTTGGTTCCAACCTCTGTGTCTTTGTGAGTAGGTGAAAGGATGATCTCTGCATGTGTGGTTCCCACCGTGAAGCATGGAGGAGGAAGTGTGATGGTGTGGGGGTGCTGTGCTGGTGACACAGTTGGTGATTTATTTAGAATTCAAGGCACACTTAACCAGCATGGCTACCACAGCATTCTACAGCGATACGCCATCTCATCTGGTTTGAGCTTAGTGGGACTATCATTTGTTTTTCAACAGGACAATGACCCAACACACCTCCAGGCTGTGTAAGGGCTATTTGACCAAGAAGGAGAGTGATGGAGTGCTGCATCAGATGACCTGGCCTCCACAATCACCTGACCTCAACCCAATTGAGATGGTTTGGGATGAGTTGGACCGCAGAGTGAAGGAAAAGCAGCCAACCAAGTGCTCAGCATATGTGGGAACTCCTTCAAGATTGTTGAAAAAGCATTCCAGGTGAAGCTGGTGGAGAGAATGCCAAGAGTGTGCAAAGCTGTCATCAAGGCAAAAGGGTGGCTAATAAGAATATCAAATACAAAATATATTTTGATTTGTTTAACACTTTTTTGGTTACTACCTGATTCCATGTGTTATTTTATAGTTTTGATGTCTTCAATATTATTCTACAATGTATAAAATAGTAAAAATAAAGAAAAACCCTTGAATGAATGGGTGTGTCCAAACTTTTGACCGGTACTGTATGTAAATATATATATATATGTGTGTTTGTAATGTCTACACTATAGTATATACAAAAGTATGTGGACACCCCTTCAAATGAGTGGATTCGGATATTTCAGCCACACCGGTTGCTGACAGGTGTATAAAATCGAGCACATGGCCTTACTGAAGAACTCAGTGACTTTCAACGTGGCACTGTCAATAGGATTCCACCTACCCAACAAGTCAGTTTGTCAACTATAAGTGCTGTTATTGTGAAGTGGAAATGTCTACGTTCAACAACGGCTCAGCCAAAAAGTGGTACAGAAGTTCACAGAATGAGCCCGCCGAGTGCTAAAACATGTAATAATCGTCTGTCATAAGTTCCAAACTGCCTCTGGAAGCAACGTCAGCACAATAACTGTTCGTCGGGAGCTTCATGAAATGGGTATCCATGGCCGGGCAGCTGCACACAAGCCTAAGATCACCATGCGCAATGCCAAGTGTCAGCTGGAGTGGTGTAAAGCTCGCCGCCATTGGACTCTGGAGGAGTGGAAACGCATTCTCTGGAGTGATGAATCACGCTTCACCATCTGGCCGTCCGACGGACGAATCTGGGTTTGGCGGATGCCAGGAGAAAGCTACCTGCCCCAATGCATAGTGCCAACTGTAACATTTGGTGGAGGAGGAATAATGGTCTGGGGATGTTTTTCATGGTTCAGACTAGGCCCCTTAGTTCCAGTGAATAGAAATCTTAACGCTACAGCATACAATGACTTTCTAGATGATTCTGTGCTTCTAACTTTGTGGCAACAGTTTGGGGAAGGCCCTTTCCTGTTTTCGCATGACAATGTCCACAAGCACAATGCGAGGTCCATACAGAAATGGTTTGTCGAGATTGATGTGGAAGAACTTGACTGGCCTGCACAGAGCTCTGTCCTCAACCCCATCTAACACCTTTCGGATTCATTGGGACACCGACTGTGAGCCAGGCCTAATCGCCCAACATTAGTGCCCGACCTCCCTAATGTTCTTGTGGCTGAACATTCAGTCCCCGCAGCAACATTCCAACATCTAGTGGAAAGCCTTCCCAGAAGAGTGGAGGCTGTTATAGCAGAAAAGGTGGGACCAACATTAATGCCCATGATTTTGGAAAAAGATGTTCGACGACCAGGTGTCTTTTGGTCATGTACTGTATGCATTGAACAGTAGGGGCTCCTCAGAGGAGGAATGGGAGGACCATCCTCCTCAGCAAATATCTTTTTTTTTTTTATAGTGAAACATTAAAAAATATATCCTTTTTAGATAAAACTATACTAAATATATTAATGTAACCAAATAATTGATTAAAACACACTGTTTTCCAATGAAGGTCTACAGTAGCCTCAACAGAACTTTGTAGGGTAGCTCCATGGTGTAGACGGAGAACAGCTAGCTTTTGTCCTCCTCTTGGTACATTGGCTTCAATATAAAACCTAGGAGGTTCATGGTTCTCACCCCCTTCCAAAGACTTAAACAGTAATTATGACAACTTCTGGAGGATGTATTCCAACCTGTCAGAGCTCTTGCAGCATGAACTGACATGTTGTCTACACAATCAGAGGACCAGAGAATGACTCTAGTACTGCAGTAGTTTACTCAAAGAGAGAGAAAGACAATAGTTAAACCGTTTTTAACAAATTAATTTTCTTCAAAAATTAATTAATTAGTCATTTGAGACCCCTCTTTTCAAAGTCACTGAGATCTCTTCTTCTAGCCATGGTAGCCAAAATAAAGGGCAACTGCACATTTCTATTCATGACCCTAAGCATGATGGGATGTTAATTGCTTAATTAACTCAGGAACCACACTTGTGTGGAAGCAGCTGCTTTCAATATACAGTGTAATTTGTATCCCTCCTTTTCTCAAGTGTTTCCTTTATTTTGGCAGTTACCTTTACATCATGACAGAGCAGCAGACGTTCTTGGAATAATCCAGACTAAACACAAAGCACATTCTTGCAATATAACTCCAGCCAGATTTCTAGGTCTTTTTGAGGTGTCATATACAGGTAGCTATAGTATTTCATTTTTCAGGTTTTTTTCGTGCCAGTGTTTGATATCTTGGTAAGATCAACATAGACCAGTGGTCACCAACCGGTCGATCGCGATTGACTGATCGATTTTCAAGGCATTCCTAGTCGATCACCAAACGTTTCTGTAGAAAAGCTAATGATAAAGGCTTACGTTTCTTATTTTTTGTGTATTTTGCGCTTTGGCGGTAGGTGCACTCGATTCAGAAGTCATGCACACTGGGTAGGCAAAGTATTCCCATTTTGGCACATTTCATTTGTCTGAAAAGACCTGGAGATCTGTGGCTAAAAAAAGAAAAGAGCCTACAGCACTGGCCAACAGATAGCTCAAATCCCCTTGCCTTCAACTTCCACGGCCACTGCAGTTTGATACTAGACTACGTGAGATTTCATAACTTTTAAAACCATATGACCAGAGAGAGACAGTCAAAGAATAAAGCAAAGAGCTGCCGTTTTTATGAGTGAGTTCATGTTGAAGTTTTTATTCAACACTATCACCACTGTTTTATTCAACACTATTACAAAACATAAGATGCACTTCTCCCTACTTCCACTCGCGCTGCAATGAATGAGTCGCCAAGTGTATCGATAGCCATGCATTCTAATTATTATTAGCAGCTCGTCGTGTCTATTTTAATATTGAGGAATATTTAACTATCTCTGGTCAAAGGAACAACATGAGTTTGTGCATGAGGCAGATGCAGTGCGACTCGAGTTTCACCATCAGGGGGAAGACGGTGTCTCCTCTCTCTGGTCAGTCTCACCGGAGTCTCACTCATTTCAATTTATGCTCAGCTGTGCTTCACAAGTGCTACTCCAACTGATCTATTTTGTTATCAAAGCTTGAGTTTTCAGATATAAAATGGTCTGAGAAGAACCAATTTGCTGTGATAATGTATTAAGCCTACTGCACGAACTTCATTCCCATAGAACTGGTTTTATCAGGTTAATGTTACAATTTAAGTTCGTTTTTTTTTTAATCGGAGAGGTAGATCTTGGCTTGCTTTTTGACTGTGAAAGTGATCTTGACTCAGAAAAAGCTTGGTGACCTCGGACATAGACTGATCATGACTCCAGTAAGTGGTGGTAATCTTCACCGATGAGATTATTCAGATACAGTCGATTCTGTAAAACTACCATTCATTTATTTGTGTCCTTTAATTCCCCCACAGAATATCTTCTTTCTCTAATAAAGATGACACAGATTTTCTGAGGCAACACAGCATGCCATTACCACACATGCAATCCTCTAGTGAAAATGTGCACGTCTTTCCTCTGATGTCAGAGAAAGAGTATGATCACCTCAATATGCTCATCACCAGAACTGTGAAACCGTACCTGCAGTGAGGAATACTACATTTCCCCCAACACAACACAAACGCTTTATTTTTACGATTGAATAAAAGACTAAGCCACTAGAGGCATACGACACTCCATCAATGTCAAAACCCCCCAACATCATTGTTTTACTTCATTTTACTAGCAATCGAATACATCTCTCCAGTGTTTTTCTCTCCCTCTGTACTCCCTCTACGGCAGCCGGGGACAGGTAGGGCTCCCGTCTGTGGATGAGGTCACTATGGATTCTCTTCAGGCCTTGTAACAATGCACAGTAGACTGCCAGGCCATCAATGACTGGCTTTCTCCCTGGAGAGCCACTGTTTACTCAGCACAGGGTGGAGGGGAAGAGGGAAGAGGGGGAGAGGGGGAGGGAGGGGGGAGGGACAGGCAGGCAGGCAACAATGGTGCTCCTGGGCCTGAGTGCCTAATATTGATGTCATACTACTCATCCCCGCATTATCTCCTCTAATGATTAGGCTGATCTCAGCCTGCAGGGCCAGGCTATACCAGCCTGCAAGGCCAGGCTATACCAGCCTGCAGGGCCAGGCTATACCAGCCTGCAGGGCCAGGCTATACCAGCCTGCAAGGCCAGGCTATACCAGCCTGCAGGGCCAGGCTATACCAGCCTGCAGGGCCAGGCTATACCAGCCTGCAGGGCCAGGCTATACCAGCCTGCAGGGCCAGGCTATACCAGCCTGCAGGGCCAGGCTATACCAGCCTGCAGGGCCAGGCTATACCAGCCTGCAAGGCCAGGCTATACCAGCCTGCAGGGCCAGGCTACACCAGCCTGCAGGGTCAGGCTATACCAGCCTGCAGGGCCAGGCTATATCAGCCTGCAGGGTCAGGCTATACCAGCCTGCAAGGCCAGGCTATACCAGCCTGCAGGGCCAGGCTATACCAGCCTGCAGGGCCAGGCTACACCAGCCTGCAAGGCCAGGCTATACCAGCCTGCAGGGTCAGGCTATACCAGCCTGCAGGGCCAGGCTATAACAGCCTGCAGGGCCAGGCTATACCAGCCTGCAGGGCCAGGCTATACCAGCCTGCAGGGCCAGGCTATACCAGCCTGCAGGGCCAGGCTACACCAGCCTGCAGGGTCAGGCTATACCAGCCTGCAGGGCCAGGCTATACCAGCCTGCAAGGCCAGGCTATACCAGCCTGCAAGGCCAGGCTATACCAGCCTGCAGGGCCAGGCTATACCAGCCTGCAGGGTCAGGCTATACCAGCCTGCAAGGCCAGGCTATACCAGCCTGCAAGGCCAGGCTATACCAGCCTGCATCTCCCTCATGTCTCTGTCTCCTTTCTCTCTCTCTCTGATTCTCTCTCTCCCACCCTGTCTCTCACACAGACAATGTGCGCACAGTTTTTTTTTCTGCCCGCATCTCTCTGTAATTCTGGGTGCATCTCTCTGTAATTCTGGGTGCATCTCTCTGTAATTCTGGGTGCACTTAAACGAATAAGGTTTTCCTCACATAAGGATGTTTTATTAATAAATAGGATAGACGAAGGTGACTATGTGTCAGCATCACATACAATGCCCTGCCTCAGGGACAACATGTTCCTCTAGACAGGTGCATTCAGCAAGGTGATTCAGATGTCTCCCTTTCACTATACAGTCAATGGAAATACAGTGAACCCGCACTTTAACCTCATAGTCATTGTATCATTTCACTGTATATCTGATCGATTCGAAACCTAAACTACTCACTAAAGAGAGAGGCAATGGCCTTACCTTTCAATAACGCTTATATCTAAACTGCCAGATGATTATCCTTGAAGCCAAGTTGTCAACTCTCTGTATGATGTAATATATTAATAATAATAATATAAGCCATTTAGCAGATGCTTTAATCCAAATGTGTCACGTTCTGACCATCGTTCGTGTGTGTTTTCCTTGTTTTAGTGTTGGTCAGGACGTGAGCTGGGTGGGCATTCTATGTTGTGTGTCTGGTTTGTCTATTTCTAGGTTTGGCCTGATATGGTTCTCAATCAGAGGCAGGTGTTAGTCATTGTCTCTGATTGGGAACCATATTTAGGTAGCCTGTTTTGTGTTGGGTTTTGTGGGTGATTGTTCCTGTCTTTGTGTTTGTGGCACCAGATAGGACTGTTTTGGTTTTTTCACGTTTCGTAGATTGTTGTACTTTCATCTTTATTAAAGATGCACAAAACTAACCACGCTGCATTTTGGTCCGCCTCTCTTTCCCCAGAAGAAAACCGTTACAAAATGTAGCTAAACATACAGTAGAGTAACTATTTGAGATTGTGTTACACACCATGTAGCAAAACAATTACTCACAGACAGAAATCACCGTCGGCCAATTGCCCCATACAGTATGTGGAAAGTGTGAATCACCAAACAGTCACTTTTAATAAAGACACAAATCAGTGGAAATGTGGGTTGTGCCTATACCCCTCAGCATTTCCACAGAAAGAAACAATCTGCAAGGTTTATAATATGATCATAAAATAATAAAACATGATTTCAGTGTAGAGATATTTAGCTCTTCTAAAAATGGTGGAAGCAACGACATCATCAATTTGATCTAATGATGACGTCCCAGACACACTTGAGATGTTTCAGTCTTTCCATGCACTTTTGAAAAACACTAATCCAACTGAAAACAAACATTACCACAAACATCTTCTTCATGCTTTCTTTATTTAGCAGAACAAGTTCAAGTAAAGTAAAGTAAAGTAATAGGATTTCTTAGAACTGATTCTTTATTAACACTTGAATTCCAAGTGGGATCATTTGCGACACCTGCATGTCTGGCCTTCTGCCCGGGCTGTGTCACACACTCCACCTCAGTGTCCTCTTTCAGCCTCCAACACTGACATCATCAGTGCCTGAAGGGCCTGTGTGGCTCCGCTCCATGTGTACCTCTCCTTTGCCCATTCTAGGGTTTCATGTAACATAAGGTGTAGTAGGTGGATAATTGGTCCTCTGATGTCTGGCAGGTCACTCTATCGCTAGATGCTAAAAATACACTGCAACACCATGTGTCCTCACTCAGGGCAGAAGGCAGGCGGGCAGGAGGTTTGCATTGGCCATTGGCCATATTGATGATGGAAAAACAAATAAGAGATATTTCTAAGTGACTCGAGTGGAAACAAGGAAGCAGAGTTCTTCCAATACATTGCTCTTCCTTCCTCATCACGCTAAGTGAAATTTCATGTGATCACTTCGAGTTGGTGAATAGAAAAATAAGCCTATGTGTTTCTCTTATGCAATGTAGCATATCTGTCAGCCTTCAAGTAGTACCTAACATTTACTTTCAGGTTGTACTTTTTTTTTGTCAGTTCAACTTGAGTGAGAGATTTTCTGAGATAACTAAATTGGTAGCCTGCAACAGAATCAGTCACCTTAGATGAAGGGTTCACTTTCAAACCTGTCGTGTGTGTCTCTCTCTCTCTCTCTCTCTCTCTCTCTCTCTCTCTCTCTCTCTCTCTCTCTCTCAAAATATACAGCTGGTTCATTATTCACAAGCCTGCGGGTTGACAGTCTAGCAGGTTAGTAGCATGTGTAAGAACCTGTCTTGCCTGATTTTATCTCTCAACGTTTCGTTATTCTGGGCACCGAGTCAACCGATAGGAGCGTCATCCGAATTTCTTTGGTTTCCACAGGGGTGGGGAGGAAGGGGTCACAGAGCAGTTAAACCGCCTCCTTTTCCCTGGCAGAGAGAGAGAGCGATAGAGAGAGAAGGAACATAAAAAGCGACATACCAATTAGGATCTGGCTAAAACTAATTCAAAAATATCCTTTGCATGCAAAGTAAAACCCCAAATAATACATGCAGAGCAGAATTAAGATTATACCCACTAATTATAAAAGATTCTGAAAATAACTTATTCTACAACCATATCAAAGGAACCAATGCCCACACATTTGACCACAAAGCTCTCACCTACAGAAAGATTAACCTAGAGAAGAGTGGTTGTGGGGCTCTTTAGACAAACGCAAACAGAACCCACAGAACCCCAGGACAGAAAAACAATTAGAACCAACCAAACAGAGAGTACACAGTGGCAGAATACCTGACGACTGTGACTGAGCCAACATTAACAAAATCCTTCACCATGTACAGACTAAGTTAGCCTTGTTATTGAGAGAGGCTGCCATAGGCAGACCTGGCTCTCGAGAGAAGACAGGATATATGGCCACTGTCCACAAAATTAGGTGGAAACTGAGTTGCACTTCCTAACCTACTGTCAAATGTATGACCATATTAGAGACACATATTTCACACAGATCACAAAGAATTTGAAACATTGATATATCCCTTATCTGTTAGGCGAAATGTGTGCAATCACAGCAGCAAGATTTGTGACCCATTGCCATGAGAAAAGGGCAACCAGTGGAGCAAAAACAACATTGTAAAGACAACATACCTTTATCTATTTATTTATCTTCCGTTACCATTTGTACCTCAAATATTTGCACATTGTTAAAACACTGTACACAGCTGATAACATAACACTTAACATGCCTTTATATGTTTTAAACCTTTGAGTGGAATATTTACTGTTCATTTCTAATTGTTTTTGTTTTATTGGTTTTTGTTAATAGATTATTTCACTTGCTTTGTTAATGTACACATATGTTTCCCACATCAATAAAGCCCCTTAGAATTGGAGAGTGGCCTGCCTGCCTGCCCGCCCGCTCTACTTGGCTCGGTAGAAACAGATGTCAAACAGGAACTCAGTGTTTAACGTCTCCTCTGCAACAAGCTTCCTGGAGACAGACTCAGCCTGGCCTCGCTCTGTCTCAGGGGCCAACCGCCCTGCAAACTGCTGCCTCATACTTAACCTGGGTCAGCCTGTGACACACTTTCAGCTGTATCTTGTGAAGATTCTAAACTAAATAAAAACATAACACACATTCCACATTCACGCCTCCGTCTGCGCCTTCTTTGGAAATAGGGTGTCAGAAGAGTTGTTGTTCAGAGCTGGAGCACAACAGTCACGTGTCATGTGTTTAGCCCTCGACTAAACTACTCTGAATCTCCCCAAGCACACAGCACAGATAGCACACACTGAATTCCATTGAAGTAAAACTGATGTGCTTCTGTACTTGGTTGAATTGAGTACAATACCTCAATCACATCATATCCATCTATTAAATCAAAGAAAATAGCTATACATAAACATCACCTGCAGAGTAAAACGTGAAGGAGATCCTAGCTTTGATATTTTTTCAAACGGACCCGTTTCTACAATGTCAATGAACACCGCA
Source organism: Oncorhynchus kisutch (assembly GCF_002021735.2). NCBI lineage: Eukaryota > Metazoa > Chordata > Actinopteri > Salmoniformes > Salmonidae > Oncorhynchus > Oncorhynchus kisutch. Next base: position 18,953,771 of record NC_034185.2, read on the forward strand.
ATCATCACTCTGATCTTTAAGGCTCTATTATGCACAGAGAAACACAAGTCTTTATGGCTGAGTTAACGGTTCAACAGTGATACTTGAACATAGGGTTCCAACTAAGCACCAGATTCAAAGGCCAACTGCTCCCCATCGTCTGCCTTTCTATACATAGAACACCTCACCCACCACAGTTATCACGATGCACAGGCTCGCATTCTGCAGCTGCGCACAAAGGGTCTGCTATAAAGTACAGTACAACTGAAGATACACTTTCATCAGACCAGAGCATCGTCTTTCACACACCATAGGACACAACGACACATTAAGAGCAATTCATCATATTTAAGGTACATATACATTTTCTGAATGTTAGCGGGGAAATCCATTTGATAACAGAGCAAACCGGTACCCAGTTGTTATAGTTGCTGTATCAGAATCGTTCATCAGACTACGATCTGGAGAGCCAAGTCTACCTGAGTGTTTGTTCGTCACCTCCCCAGTCTGTATCAGCCCCTGTACTGGTGGGCTCCGCTATGCTCTGAGTTGATTTGTTTGGACAGTATTGTGTGCATTACACAGCTGGAAATCACACAGCATGTTAACAACCCAGCAGGGTCTAACAGGGAACCAAGGAAAACACAGCCACAACCAAGAGATAACCCACCGAAAGCCCTCTTAGAAAAGTCTAGACCATAGATCAGTGCAGCGCTACACGGAACTCTAGTGCTACACGGAACTCTGGCGCTACACGGAACTCTAGCGCTACACGGAACTCTAGTGTTACACGGAACTCTAGAGCTACACGGAACTCTAGCGCTACACGGAACTCTAGTGTTACACGGAACTCTAGCGCTACACGGAACTCTAGTGTTACACGGAACTCTAGAGCTACACGGAACTCTAGCGCTACACGGAACTCTAGTGTTACACGGAACTCTAGCGCTACACGGAACTCTAGTGTTACACGGAACTCTAGAGCTACATGTAGCAACCCTGTGTTAATAAATGTGGATATCGACTGTGCCACTTCAGTATGCTTTTGTGGCACAGTCAATGGCACGCAAGAATCGCCGACCACCACAGACGAGCTCCCTCTCCCTTCCTGTTTCATTTACACAACAATCAGAGCCAGCTGCAGATAGGGGGAAATCAGATGTTCTACATTTTGATGGTATATTTATAATTATATAAAATATATGTAACAAATGTTCCACCAACAGATTTCTGTGCCAAAGCACCACACAACCAAGAAACAAAGTATACCGACATCAGGCGCTTCAATATCATGGTTTGTGTTTACAACACCACAATAAATAGACTGTCAATCTCAACAAACAGAAAATACATCTCTCCCTACCTTGTAGGGTAACCAGTATCGAAGGCTTCGCTTGACAATCTCTGATTGGCCCATGTTGACTCCAATGCTTCCCACAGTTGTGTCAAGTTGGCTGGATGTCCTTTGGGTGGTGGACCATTTTTGATACACACAGGAAACTGTTGAGCGTGAAAAACCCAGCAGTTTTGCAGTCCTTGACGCAAACCGGTGAACCTGGCACCTACTACCATACCCCGTTCAAAGGGACTTCAATATTTTGTAATTTACCCTCTGAATGGCACACATACACAATCCATGTCTCAATTGTCTCAAGGATTAAAAATCCTTCTTTAACCTGTCTACTCCCCTTCATCTACACTGATATAAGTGGATTTAACAATAAGGGATCATTGCTTTCAGCTGGATTCACCTGGTAAGTACATGTCATGGAAAGAGCAGGTGTTCTTAATGTTTTGTACACTCAGTGTATTTAAAACAGTGAATAATAAAGTCTCTGGCTATTGTGTTATTCTGGTGGACATCTCTAACAAATCAGACCATTATATTGTTGTGTCAAACACCTGTCTGGGTACAGCACCTCACAGTATGGCTAGTTATATTGTTGTGTCAAACACCTGTCTGGGCACAGCACCTCACAGTATATGGCTAGATATATTGTTGTGTCAAACACCTGTCTGGGTACAGCACCTCACACAGTATGGCTAGTTATATTGTTGTGTCAAACACCTGTCTGGGCACAGCACCTCACAGTATGGCTAGTTATATTGTTGTGTCAAACACCTGTCTGGGCACCTCACAGTATGGCTAGTTATATTGTTGTGTCAAACACCTGTCTGGGCACGTCACGGTATGGCTAGTTATATTGTTGTGTCAAACACCTCTCTGGGCACAGCACCTCACAGTATGGCTAGTTATATTGTTGTGTCAAACACCTGGCTGGGCACCTCACAGTATGGCTAGTTATATTGTTGTGTCAGACACCTGTCTGGGCACAGCACCTCACAGTATGGCTAGTTATATTGTTGTGTCAAACACCTGGCTGGCCACCTCACAGTATGGCTAGTTATATTGTTGTGTCAGACACCTGTCTGGGCACAGCACCTCACGGTATGGCTAGTTATATTGTTGTGTCAAACACCTGTCTGGGCACAGCACCTCACAGTATGGCTAGTTATATTGTTGTGTCAAACACATGTCTGGGCACAGCACCTCACAGTATGGCTAGTTATATTGTTGTGTCAAACACCTGTCTGGGCACGTCACGGTATGGCTAGTTATATTGTTGTGTCAAACACCTCTCTGGGCACAGCACCTCACAGTATGGCTAGTTATATTGTTGTGTCAAACACCTGTCTGGGCAAAGCACCTCACAGTATGGCTAGTTATATTGTTGTGTCAAACACCTGTCTGGGCACCTCACAGTATGGCTAGTTATATTGTTGTGTCAAACACCTGTCTGGGCACCTCACAGTATGGCTAGTTATATTGTTGTGTCAAACACCTGTCTGGGCACCTCACGGTATGGCTAGTTATATTGTTGTGTCAAACACCTGTCTGGGCACCTCACGGTATGGCTAGTTATATTGTTGTGTCAAACACCTGTCTGGGCACAGCACCTCACGGTATGGCTAGTTATATTGTTGTGTCAAACACCTGTCTGGGCACAGCACCTCACGGTATGGCTAGTTATATTGTTGTGTCAAACACCTGTCTGGGCACAGCACCTCACGGTATGGCTAGTTATATTGTTGTGTCAAACACCTGTCTGGGCACAGCACCTCACGGTATGGCTAGTTATATTGTTGTGTCAAACACCTGTCTGGGCACGTCACGGTATGGCTAGTTATATTGTTGTGTCAGACACCTGTCTGGGCACAGCACCTCACAGTATGGCTAGTTATATTGTTGTGTCAAACACCTGTCTGGGCACGTCACGGTATGGCTAGTTATATTGTTGTGTCAGACACCTGTCTGGGCACAGCACCTCACAGTACGGCTAGTTATATTGTTGTGTCAAACACCTGTCTGGGCACAGCACCTCACAGTATGGCTAGTTATATTGTTGTGTCAAACACCTCTCTGGCCACAGCACCTCACGGTATGGCTAGTTATATTGTTGTGTCAAACACCTGTCTGGGCACAGCACCTCACAGTATGGCTAGTTATATTGTTGTGTCAAACACCTCTCTGGGCACAGCACCTCACGGTATGGCTAGTTATATTGTTGTGTCAAACACCTGTCTGGGCACAGCACCTCACAGTATGGCTAGTTATATTGTTGTGTCAAACACCTCTCTGGGCACAGCACCTCACGGTATGGCTAGTTATATTGTTGTGTCAAACACCTGTCTGGGCACAGCACCTCACGGTATGGCTAGTTATATTGTTGTGTCAAACACCTGTCTGGGCACCTCACAGTATCGCTAGTTATATTGTTGTGTCAAACACCTGTCTGGGCACAGCACCTCACTGTATGGCTAGTTATATTGTTGTGTCAAACACCTGGCTGGGCACCGCACCTCACAGTATGGCTAGTTATATTGTTGTGTCAAACACCTGTCTGGGCACAGCACCTCACTGTATGGCTAGTTATATTGTTGTGTGAGTGTTTGTGTACTGAGGAACATGTCACTTGGTTTCAGAGGAAAACCACTTTAAATGTCCTTTGTTGGGGGCTTTCATCGCTGGTAACTGTTGCATGGTGTAAAATGTGACAAACATGACTTCTCTTTAGAGCGTGTGTCATCCTGCAGCACAACCTGTCACCATTTATAAAGCACATGTTTATGTCATTTTTGACATAGTGGGTTATGTCACATGTGACATTGGTAATTATGTCACACAGTTATGTAACATTTATGAACCCTTTATAAAGCATGACATACGGTTATAGATGCTTTGTCACATTTATGCTAAGGATGCCATTATGAATGCTTTATGAAGCCTTTATAAGCTCAACTTCATTTGAAGCGGGACCAAATAGTTGGATAGATATCTGGGGGCTGAGTCCGTGATAATTCAGTGGACCAGACCAAGTGGAATTAATACTGCTCTGTTTTTTCTCCACAGATAACCAGCCTAGCTGCTTACAATGCTTGACTTCCAGATGAGTATGAGGGGGAAGTTTAATTACAATTCTTACAAGCATGTTTTGGCTAGTCTGTAGATTATTATTTAGTTGTTTGGAGCTGCTGGTGAACCATGATGTGCAGGCATAATAAAAGTGACACTGGACTAGCGCACTTGCCAGTCTTTAGGGTTTCAATGTCAACACATTTTGAGGATGGGCTGGAATCATATTTTGGATGAACACGCTCATGACTACAGGAGAGTTTTGAAGTAGCCTAATCAGACTAAATCATTGTGACTGGTTATGTTTATGCCACATATAAAGGATAATACATTTAAAAAGTTAAATGACAATATTTAGGCTATATTGCAGCGTTAATCAAATCAAATCCAGGATTTGTTAGGTTCTAGTTGCGCAATGAACAGCTGGTCGGATTGGAGAGGAGGCAGAGCAAAGCGTGTGATAGGCTTTCCTGAATAACCGGGCCTGCTGGGAACATACAGTACCATTCAAAGTTTGGACACACCTACTCACTCAAGGGTTTTTTGTTTATTTTTACTACTTTCTACATTGCTGAATAATAGTGAAGACATCAAAACTATGAAATAATGCATATGGAATCATGTAGTAACCAAAAAAAGTGTTAAACAAATCAAAATATATTTTATATTTGAGATTCTTCAAAGTGGCCACCCATTTGCCTTGAGAGCTTTGCAAACTCTTGGCATTCTCTCAACCAACTTCACCTGGAATGCTTTTCCAACAGTATTGAAGCAGTTACCACATATGCTGAGCACTTGTTGACTGCTTTTCCTTCACTCTGCGGTCCAACTCATCCAAAACCCTCCAAATTGGGTTGACGTTGGGTGATTGTGGAGGCCAGGTTATTTGATGCAGCACTCCATCACTCTCCTTGGTCAAATAGCCCTGATACAGCCTGGAGGTGTGTTGGGTCATTGTCCTGTTGAAAAACAAATGATAGTCCCACTAAGCGCAAACCAGATGGGATAGCGTATCGCTGCAGAATGCTTTGGTAGCCATGCTGGTTAAGTGTGCCTTGAATTCTAAATAAATCACAGACAGTGTCACCAGCAAAGTACCCCCACACCACCACACCTCCTCCTCCATGCTTCACAGTGGGAACCACACGTGCGGAGATCATCCTTTCACCTACTCTGCGTCTCACAAAGATGCTACGTTTGGAACCAAAAATCTCCAATTTGGACTCCACCGGTCTAATGTCTATTGCTCATGTTTCTTGGCCCAAGCAAGTCTCTTCTTATTATTGGTGTCCTTTAGTAGTGGTTTCTTTGCAGCAATTCAACCATGAAGGCCTGATTCATGCAGTCTCATCTGAACAGTTGATGTTGAGATGTGTCGGTTACTTGAACTCTGTGAAGCATTTATTTGGGCTGCAATCTGAGGTGCAGTTAACTCTAATGAACTTATCCTCTGCAGCAGAGGTAACTCTGGGTCTTCCTTTCCTGTGGTGGTCCTCATGAGAGCCAGCTTCATTATAGCTCTTGATGTTTTTTCGACTACACTTTAAGAAACTTTCAAAGTTCTTGACATTTTCCAGATTGACTGACCTTCATGTCTTAAAGTAATGATGGACTGTCATTTCTCTTTGCTTGTTTGAGCTGTTCATACCATGATATGGACTTGGTATTTCACCAAATAGGGCTATCTTCTGTATACCACCCCTACCTTGTCACAACACAACTGACTGGCTCAAACTCATTAAGAATAAAGAAATTACACAAATTCACTTTTAACAAGGCACACCTGTTAATTGAGATGCATTCCAGGTGACTACATCATGAAGCTGGTTGAGAGAATGCCAAGAGTGTGCAAAGCTGTTATTGGGGCAAAGGGTGGCTACTTTGAAGAATCTCAAATTTAAAATATATTTAGATTTGTTTAACACTGTTTTAGTTACTACATGATTCTATATTTGTTATTTCACAGTTTTGATGTCTTCACTATTATTCTATAATGTAGAAAATATTTTTTTAAATTAAGAAAAACCCTTGAGTAGGAATCATAAGTAGGTGTGTCCAAACGTCTGACTGGTACTGTATATGGCCACATAATTATAGGATGACTTGGGAGAATCTGCAACAGACAGTATCAGTATCAGAAGTAAAAATACAGCCAGACTGGCCTGCTATGGTGCCTTTCTAGACCTTGTAAACTGTCCAGACTAGACCCACAACTGATCCAAATAGAATGACACATTCAAAACAATAATAATACAATTGCTATACAATAACACATGAATTGCATTGTGGTGTGGTAGGCTAGTCTAGGTAGGATAATTGTACTGTTCTTAAACAAGATCAATAGGGGAGCTTTTTTAGCTGCGTGTGTCTCATGTCTTCATTGTTCTATCATGCGTGATGATGCACCTGGCCTCCCCGCTGCCTATCAGATATTCCTATTTGTTCTTGTGGACTTATATGGAATATTTAGTGCATCAAAGCTGGGACCGAGAGACTTAAAAATAGCTTCAATCTCAAGGCCATCAGACTGTTAAACAGCCATCACTAACACAGAGAGGATACAGACTTGAAATACATCCACAGGTACACCTCAAATTGACTCAAATGATATCAATTAGCCTATCAGAAGTTTCTAAAGCCATGGCATCATTTTATGGAATTTTCCAAGCTGTTTAAAGACACAGTCAATTTACACGGAACCCAAACCGGCTGCGCACGTGCACCATTGTGCAGAAATGTATTTTTCCCTCCACACCAAACGCAATCACGACACGCAGGTTAAAATATCAAAACAAACTCTGAACCAATCACATTAATTTGGGGGCAGGTCGAAAAGCATTAAACATTTATGGCAATTTAGCGTGCTAGCTTGCACTTACTTGCTAGCTAATTTGTCCTATTTAGCTAGCTTGCTGTTGCTAGCTAATTTGTCCTAGGACCAAATAATTTCTAGTCATCTTTCCTCCCAGGCTTTTTCTTCTCTTGACTTTATATTGCAATTGGCAACTTTCACAAATTAGGTGCATTACCGCCACTGACCTTGTTCGTCTTTCAGTCACCCACGTGGGTATAACCAATGAGGAGTTGGCACGTGGGTACCTGCTTCTATAAACCAACGAGGAGATGGGAGAGGCAGGACTTACAGCGCAAACTGCGTCACAAATAGAACTGACTTCTATTTTAGCCCTTGGCAACACAGACGCTCGTTGGCGCACGTGAGCAATGTGGGTGCAATAATTTAATAATATAGATTTCTACATTTATTTTGCAACGCTTGCTCACGGCGCGAATGTAAACTTCTGACCCAATGGAATTGTGATACAGTGAATTATAAGTGAAATAATCTGTCTGTAAACAATTGTTGGAAAAATTACTTGTCTTGTGCACAAAGTAGATGTCCTAACCGACTTGCCAAAACTATAGTTTGTTAACAAGAAATTTGTGGAGTGGTTGAAAAACGAGTTAATGACTTTTAATAACCTAAGTGTATGTAAACTTCCAACTTCAACTGTATTTATATATATATATTCTTATTCTATTCATTTACTTAGATGTGTGTGTATTAGGTAGTTGTTGCCTTTCAGCCAATCAGCATTCAGGGCTGGAACCACCCAGGTTATAATAAAAGTTAACGCGCGGAAAAGCGTAGAGCATAAGGGAAGAACCAAAACACCTTGATGTAGGGGAGGTGCATGCAAGCGGAGACAAAAGAGCGAACGTAAACCAGGGAGAAAAACGCACTACCCTCCCCTGTGGCCAATAAAAAAACAGAAAACCCTCCCCACACAACCTTTTCCAGTCAATTTCGAATGGTCCCTAAGAATTCCAGCAGTCATGGATTAGCGTTTTCCATCAGATCAGTAGGGGGTGGCAGCCATTAATAATTACATCTCACTCTCTCACTCACTCACTCACTCACTCACTCAAACAAAGACCAAAACCATAATCAGATGATTGTGGATAGACTGCCAGGTTAAATCAAGGATGATAGCTTTTGCAAAATATAATATTTGAAGTGTGAACATATTTGTTCATGCATCATTGTGTGTATATGGAAATATAATTTGACATGGGAACCAACACGTTACTGACACATTTCTCAAGTGTAAATTATAAAAACATGTTGATACAATGTTGAGAGGTATCCTAATTACAAATTATTCACAGTTCTAGCTTGGTGCCAAATAAGGATCCACAAAGCATTTAGCTATGATATGCATTAAGATGAGTGGCTGTGAAGGTCAAGGAGCAGATTATCCTGTTTCGAAAAGGGGTGGGATATAGTGGGGATATGGTAATTTCACTCCCACAAACTAAAGACCATTTATCAGTAGGGGATGAACAGCATGTGTTCCAATTGGCAGTGTGTGGCTGATTGTTTGCACTGGTTTTTTTGTGTGCTATATTTGTAGTGCTATATACCTATACTGATATTCCATCACTTATCCCTAACATATGTTCATTTTGAACTCGACTGGGACTCGAGGGCGAGTAAAGGGGGTCAGGTGGGGGGTGTTGGTGAAGGGAGAGAGGGGCAGCCAATAGGCTTGCAGCAGTCTCGAGTCTCGATCAATGAGGGGGGTGGGGAACGGAGACAGATAAACAAGGAGAAGGCAAGAGAGAGAGAAAGAGAGGGGTGGAGGGAGGGAGGGGTGGACTCTTCACCAACCGTGGCGGGAGAGATTGGTTGGGAAGTCGCTGACTCAGGCAGGGTTCACTCGGTTCAGCTAGTAAAGAAGTGACCTGCTTCGAGTGCATTCCAATGCTCCACCTCACCTTCCCGCCCTCCCGCCCAAAGTCTCTTCTCAGGGGGATTCCTGGAGCTTCTGGGGCTTCTGGGGCTGCTCTCTCTCTCTCTCTCTGCTCTCCACTGGTGTGTCAATATTTCCAGACGGACTGCCAGTGGAGTGGCTGTGGTCTTATTCAGTGTAGCGTGTTCACTGCACATTGAGGAGGAGGGGAGGAAGGCCACATTACCGCCTGCCTTGTCCCTAACAAAAACATCCTGAGGGTCCCAGTCATTCATCTCACCACAGTAAATGAGCCTTGTGCTGGTGGACAATTCCTTCAGTAACCCAACACTGGAAAATAGGGTGTTTTTTCTCTTTGTAAAATGTTCCCATTCAGCCACGGTTAGAAATGTTGTACCACACCAAAATAATCATGGCAGCCAGACAAGCCAGTCGGTAGTTTATGCAGATTAATACACCCTGCCTGAAGCAATGCAGAATCTGGCCAGGGCGCCATCTGCCTCAGCTTTTGCTAATCACCTAAGCCAGATGGGTTAGCAGATCTTTGAGGAAGGTTGTTTTCCTGCACAATAAATGTGGGCATCACCGGTCCACTATCTAGGGTGCCTGCAGAAATTAATTATTGCTTTTGTTCTCCTCTGTCTCTTTTAAAATGTAAATAATTTCAAGAGTGTTTTATTGAGCCATTTCAAGTGACACGGCTGCTGAGACTATATGTAGGATCTTCATTTGAACCAGTTTGCTATAGTAGAAAACAAATCCTGCAGCGACAGGAAATGTGCATTTTTATGTGGATTATAATTAATGGACATTTTTGTAGGGGTTGCTGCATTTTTCATAAGGGGAAATCTAGTCTAAATTTCAGTGGAAAGTACAAACTTCAGAAGCCTTTTTCAACCTCAGATAAACTACAAGTTTTACATTTTCTGCATTTCAGGAAAGTTCTCCTGCAACAGGTTGATCAAATGAAGATCTTACATCTGTACACACACTGCTACTTAAAGCTTCACTAATAGGAAAAAGTAGTGCCTCTGAAGGTCAAAGAGTGATTGATTTCAAACGTTGATTTTGAGATCAGTCCAGAGTCCATACAGCAGCCAGCAGGAACGGAGCTAATAACCAGCAGGCCCTTCCTCCAAACATTCATCAAGCTGCTTTGCCAATTCACAGAGAGTACATTCTGAATGAACGGCACTTTAACTGTGAAATACGAATATCAACACGTCTGTTCTGTTCATGATTTCATTGGGCTTTTTCAATGTCAGGGTGGTTATTCAGGTCTGATGCACAGCCCACTTCACTCACCTGATAAAGCTCCAAATTAAGCCAATGCCAGGTGAAAGCCAAAGCAAAAACCTGCCTCACAGCCAGACTGCTGGTCTAAGCTTTCTAGGAAGAGGATGAGGATAGGTTTATTTATCTTCTTTGGGCATCAATGTGCTATAAGAATATATGCAATGAAGATGAGAAATAATGAGATGCTGGAATATGGTTATTTTCAACCACCTAGCTGAGATATCTAATCTAACCCCTACTGCGGGTTGTTGTGATTCTGCATGCAGAATCGAATTCTTCAATTTCACAGTACTGATTTATTGACATGGTCAGTTCACTGTCCAAGATTCTGTTCTATTTCTCCTCAGCTCATGATCATGATCAGTACTAGTGGTAAGAGGACGTAGGATCTGCTGATCTACTGCTGTAGATAGGTTGTGCATTCCTGAGCTTGGTAGCCTACTGCAATTACTGCGAAAAGAGGCTGAAGTAAACTATGTCCGAGACAATGGTGAGAGGTTGAAGGTGAGGAGAGAGTAGGATAGTAATATATTCCAAGGAGATTGCTAAAGTGGTCTACCACGGCAATTGCCCCAAATAATGGTTTCCATGGCAATCAGACATAAAGATCCAGGGTTACAAACCTCTAGTCCAGAAATGAACTAGATGAACAACTTCCCACTTCCATATTATGGGACATTTTAATGCATTTGTCTTTCTTCATTTAGTGTCGTAAAATAAGCAAATTTCAATTTGCTGAGAAAAAGGCTTCCTCTGTCGGCTGTTTTCCATTCCTTTCACAGTACTTCTGTTCCCATGATTTGTGGCGGGAGTCCAAGAGTTCCAAGAAATGTTTTCCCATGGGTATCCTTTCAGCCCTTCAGTCTCCAGAACTCAGAAGGAATTTATATGCATCAATAGAGGTCTTCGGCTTACGAGAACGCGCTTCCTTAAGATAACATAAGAGCTAAAAACTCTAAACCCCAAAGGGAGGGAGACTTTATTTTTTATTAATCTTAGCATGTTTTCTTTTTTTCTTCTTTGTACAAGATCTTTAGTCTAAGTAAAGAGTTCTACTGTTGTTGGTTTAGAAGCAACACATTCAGATCTGTGCTCGTTTTAATAAAATAAGCAACAGAAAGAGATCCTATCTTTTGGCCTTCAGGCAGTTTTGAATTGACATTCAGCAGAGCATTAACAATGCACTCACCACATTGTGTTGGTATCTAATGGAGTATTATACCAGAACGATCAATACAAGACAAAAAGGGGTGGTGCAGTAAAAGCACAAATAAAAGCAACAGGGAACCAATAAGGGAGACAGAAACAGATTCCACAACCAAGTAGTAGCCTTACTTCTCACTACGGTACATTCATCTCAGATGGTATGCACCGATACTGTAGCAGCCAAGCAAGCCTGAGTAAGGCTACACTCCCAGGTAGCGTCCCAAATGGCAGTAGTGCACTATAATGTATAGGGAATAGGGTGCCATTTGGGAGTCAGCCTCAGTCATGTCACAGTGGGGAAAGTGAATCAGCCACACAGAACAGTAGCTCCCCAGGCCTTGCTGTGTCTGTGGCACCTAACCATCCTGCACCCGACTGTTCCCTCCCAGGCCATCGCCTGTGTGTCCCTTCCTGACCAGCGCTGGCAGCTGGCACCGACCTTGTCATCTCCACCCAGAGAGAGGCCACCTTGCCAGGTGTTACAACACACACTGTAATGAGACTGTCCAGGTCACAGCACTCTGTTCAGGGAATGTGTTTATGGAACATGTCATCCCATCCCCCAACAAAAACATACACACACACACACACTTCCACACACACTTCCACACACACCCACAATCCCCCCTCCCCCAAAACACGTGTAAATATTGGACTATACTCTGTGTCTTCATGTATTATACTTATGCTAAAATCTTTATTCTATTCTACTGAGCCATTTACTTTATGTTCCTATTCTTATATTTTCTTATTTATTACTGTTGTTCGATTGTCGAGGAACCTGCAAGTAAGCATTTAGATTGACAGTGTATACCACGTGGATCCTGTACATAGGACTAATAAAACGTGAAACTTGAAACACACGACCGGGTTTGAGCAGAGCCACAGGGTCCACGGGGGTCAGAGGGACAGCTCAGTCCAGACCAACCAATGCCTGCCCTGTTCAGAGAGGCTGCTCTATCAGGTAAGGATCCAGGTCACAAACACACTGCTGGGAAAGTGGCTTCTCGCATACTAGCTGACACTACAAAGTGCATTCTGTGTGGAAATGTGATCTGTTTGCACATTCTCTTGTAGACATTTCCTCTGTTTGCTGGTTACAATCTATATGCATACTATTTCTTTGTCCTGAGGGTCTTGGATAACATTGCATTCAACAAATGTTTTAGTTTTCTATACATTTAGGCTACTACGTCACCATAGCAGAATTCTGCTGGGATTTGATCTGTCAACCTACAATGTCCATCAGTCTATGAATATTACACAAAAATGTAATAAATATTACATATTATAAATAAATATTAAATATTTATTAAATATAAATATTACACAAACAGCTTTGGAGCACATAACTACCCCTACATCAAATCACCATATAGCTGCTACACATGCATCACTGCAACGCTAAATGCCTGAGTGACATGCCAAAAAGATATCTGTCTGCAGGGCAGTGAACTCAAAACATGCTGGTGTCAGGGGAATCACTCTAACAGCAGGTACACACAACAACCCAATGGAAAAGGAATGCAAGCCCTGACAGTGGAACATAAAGCAACCCAATCTGATCATGCAGATTAGTAGGCCAAACTTTCAACTGAAACTTGCCTCTGTGTGTTTTTGTCGTCTGTGGTGGTTAGCCTAGTACAATGTCCTGTCTTGTCCGATGCGTGACTGTGATCTCGGGACGAGATGGCAGGGAGCTGGACGCTTCTCCCCTCCCCTCTGGCCCTGCCAGCAGTGTATTAAAATAAATCTGTGCACACGTCCCACCCCGGCATGTTCACCAGACATTACCTTATACAAGGCTGGCTCCAGTGCATTCCTCTGTCTCCCTTAGCCTGTGAGCAGCTTTTAGCCCCCCCCCCCCCCCGGTTCCCCCTAGCAGCCCCCCCCCCACCTCAGTCGGTGTGGTTGTTTCTCTCACATGACTCAACAAAACTCTGGATCTTGAGCGGGCTGTCCGGAGCCTTTCCCAGGAGGGAGGGGAAGAATGACTTTGTGGAAGGGACCTGGAGCTCTGCCCTTGACTTGGCTCAAATTACCCGCTTGTCATGCTTGATGGATTTGGCTACAAATAACAGAAAGCGGGGCCCATGACAGGTTGATGAATGAACCCAGTGGTCCCCCCATGATAACTGGCCGCCTGGCCGCCTAGCTTCCCCCTGCGCCATGCAGGGTCTCCGGGAGCACCCGCTCAGCTCGGAACAAACATGTTCTAATGACGGGCACAGATCAGAGTGCTGAGCGTATTCCAACAACAAACGTCCCCCTTTCTCCAACAGAGGAGAGAACTGAAAGATCGAGGGAGGGAGGGAGGGGAGAGAAAGGGGAATGGGGGGCAGCCGAGGATCAGACTGAATGCAGGACGAGCCAAAGTGAGTGGGAATTCCTGTGCTTTCACTCACCCTCCCGTTCTCCCCTCCAACACACATTCCCCCTCCAAAACAGGGCAGTAAAGTCAGAGCCAGCCTCTAGACAAGGAGGATCATTATCCAACCCAAACACACACAGGCAGACAGGCAGGCAGGCAGGCAGGCAGGCAGGCAGGCAGGCCAGTAGACTTTCGCTGGGCTCTGATAGAGAACTTAAGCCACCCCAATCAGGGCCATCTATCAGACCACAATTTTAAGTGTGAGGAGTAGCAGGCGGCCCTAGTTCCGATCAGGAGACTGTTATGTGCTGCTAATGCAATGAGGAAAGGCCCTTGAAAGGCCCTTGAAATGATTTTGTAGCTGTTTACCATTTGTTAAGCTTCTGAGGTCTGTACGGTTGTTCCAGACTGCTATCTGGTTCCTATCTGGAACATTTTAGTACAGATAGTGAAAGTGCTGGTAGAAGTACCAGCTGTTAGTGCGCTGGTGAAACAAGTTGTATTTTCAACTTTGCAACAGGTCTGTCTCAGATGTTGGCTTCACCTTGAGAACGCATGCACGCACGCACACATAAACACACACACACTCACAAGATGTATTGTTGTGGGGAGGTTCCACCTCATCTTGCCTCACAGGTCAGGCTACCCGAGAGTGTCCCAAAATATCCTCCTCACCACAAAAGACCAAAATGGCGATACGCGATACAAGAGGAGTGTTAAAAATAGGCCTCTCCCTGGTGGATAAGGGCATTTTTTACGACCTCCACGCTGTGCTGTTAGTTTACACCCTCGTGATGGTGACTATATGATGTAGCTTAGGGAGATTGGCTGGTACACAGAGTGCACACCAGAAAAGATGCTGAAAAACAACCTCTGGAAACTGGCTGTCTGATGATAGGCTCGGTTTCCATTGAGAACAACAAGAACCTAACGTTCTCACAAATACCTTTGTCTCGCTGTTACAAAGTGTTCCACAATCTAAATGGGGCTAACATGATCTGTGAGGTATAAAGAACTCCTCTGAAAAGACATGGGATTCTGTCTTTTTAGATAGTGGTATTGTTTTTAAAAAAAATGTATGTCAGTGCTGCTACTACACATGACATCTTACCATGTTGAGGATCATCAAAACATTACATCATACCAGAACAATCCTAGGGAGAGATAAAAACTTTGAAAGTGTGGTTTACTGCACATCAATCAATGCCTTCTGAAAAGAAGGGAAAACAGAAGGAGAGAGAAGCCCTGGAAGCCATTTGTTTTGTCAAGGCATTCGAGGAAGAGTTGATTCAATAGACCAGATGTCTGAATCACACTCCGAAGGTAGTCTACTTTCAAGTTTATTCTCCAACCCATAACCAACGAGCACTGAGTCATGTTATAGTATGAGCCATTTCTTCTGCGCGCCAAGGAAATATGAAAAAAGTGATTTTGTTACGCTCTTAGTTTTAAAAGAGGAAATGTAGTGTTTCCATCCATATTGTTTCTCTGGGTTTATTTAGAAATGTCCAGATTTTTCCTGTTCAAGCTTCTGTGTAAAAGTGTTTTTTTTTCTTCTCTCAATTATGAAATTACATTATTGTAACTAAAAGTATTCCTGCCTATTATGAACAACTAAAACCTAACTTTCTAGAGAAAAGTGGGTCCTTCTAAAATTGAAGTTGGTAATGAAATGCATTTTGTTCTTCTACAATTGATTGATTCAAATACATTCCAGATTTATAATGGGCATAATTTCTCCCACTCAGTGTCATAAGTGCAACATGCCTCAGAGTGACAAGAACAATGGCCTCTTTCACTGCCTTCCCCATGCACGATGAGAAGAGGTGCACCATGGGAGCCAGACAGGCAGACTGCTGCTTGTACAGTGCATATGGATACTTCTGAGACATTCAAGGAATCCAAGCGACGGCCTAATGTCACTTTGCACTTGTATTATATGGTTAAATTACTCAAAAAGAGGTTGCTTTGCAAGATAGGCATCATGGAATAGGCCTAAGTCCTTGAACACAACAAACGTCAACGGTTTCTAAACTTTTTCATCAGGACTTTTGGGTTGAGACTGTGACTGACAAGTTTAGAAGCCAGGCCTCGCCAGGCACTAGCATTTACCCTGAGCAGGTCTTAGCCATGTTACATAGCATCCTGCCTGCCCTGCATGTGGTCCGGGGCTAAGCACACTTATGAGTTGTACTCCTACTATGATGGCATTAGCTACAGGATTAGTTCTAAGCCACAAACCTTGGCTCTGAGACTAACAGTAGCGAGACACAGGAAACCATTGTGCTACTAATAGTCCAATAATAAAGAGGGGATATGAGCCTTGACTCTATATGCATACATTGCACACTGAAGACTGTTCATAAAGGGATTGAGTAGTCACACTTTGCCATTAACAAGTCATAAGTTCCCCTTTTTTCAAAACATATGTTCAATGGGATCTTATATCAGGATTTAAATATTAAAATGGAGGGAATTGGTTAAAGTAGAAAAGGCTGTGATTTATAAGAGCAGATGCATGTGCTGTTAACAGCTTAGAATCGTTAATAAAGATTTACAATTAGCATGGAGGGAAGAAACACGAACACATGAATACATTTTTGTTTCTGTTAATAGTTTCTACATAAATTTGGCTACAGACAAAATTCTAGCATCTGCAGGGGAGGGAAGTCACGAAAACAAGCTTCATTTCCTTTGCAAATAGTTTTTGTATATGTCTTCACTTTTATATATGTATTCACTGAACTCTGTCAACGAACACTTCACAACACAGTTCAACATGGGGAGGAATTCATAGAGACTACAAGAAGTTTGTGGCTCAAGGTCTTTCCTCACAGCTCTACCGTAAACCAAAGATCCATGAATTACGTTTAGATAGACCTGTCTAATTTATTCTGTGTTTCTTCTGATATGGTTCATTTAGAATATGAACAAGTAAAAATACGTGCTGATGAATAGGACTTTATGAACACAATGCTACTAGATAACTGGTCAATTCAACATAGTTGGTAGACGTTATCGTCAAAGGATCAATAACATGTAGTCTTCACACATTGTGACCACAAAAACGCTTTGCTGTAAAACATAAGAACATCATCCTTGACAACATAAATGGTACTTTGACAACAAAAGTAAACACAGAGTGATTAACAAGTCAAGTACTTACAGGTTTGTCTTCCATGGTGATAGTGATCAGTATCAAGTCATTCACCAGCAGCAGTTTCTCTACAACACCAGTCAGACCGCTATGTAAAGGTGTTATGCCAGTCATTTGATTGGCAGCTCAGGGGTCTGTCGTGTGGGCTTCCCCAAAGACAGGAAAGCTCTCATGTATCTCACAAACACACAAACACACACACACTCCTCGCAGTAGAATTTCCCATTGGCGTATGGCCCAGACTAATAACAAAACCTGCCACCAAGTATGTATGATGTCAATCTAATCATCCATCTTATCACAACTGAAATAAAACATGTCAAACTCAAATGCACGGATGTGCATACGTAGTGATGTTACACCATAATTTCCCCTTCAAACCAAAATCTGATAAAAGCTGTACCATCATCACGTTATATTAACAAACGATCTGAACTGCTAACAGTTTTAATGTAACGTCCCCCAACGAGGCTTGAAAGTATATGCACTCACTTCCTGTAAGTCGCTCTGGAGAAAAGTGTCTGCTAAATTACAAAAATGTCAAATATAAATCAAATTGAAGATTTGAATCAGCTTGTAAACTGCCTCTATAAAGTGTAACATTGTTGACTGTGCGTGATGATCAAACCACTGAACCAAGAAAGGTGATTACGGCTGGAAACTTATCCGCAATATGACATAGTATGCTGGGGCTCAGACGTCACTGGATTGATAGCAATTTCTTGATGAATCACACTAACTATGCAATGCTACACAGATCCTCATGTGAAGTAACTTGTATTCTAGATAAAACATATGGTCCATGCACACATTCAAATACGCAGAAGACATTATGGTCAGGATAAACCCATGTAGAGAACCTGTAAAGTAAAAGTGCAGCATGTGCACAGTGTACACATTATGATACTTACCCTGTTCAATCAGATGACAATGAGAAGTATGAATTGAATAAGAGAGTGCTAAGCTAACCTAAAAGTGCATGCTAAGCATAATGAGGACCAATTCGCTTCCTCCCCTCTAGAGACAGTCTCTGTGTTAGAGATGAAAGGGATATGACGCTACAGTAATCCATCTAAATGTCAGCTACTAAAGCCATTCATGCAGGCGGCACTATCGATCCAAATACTATCGATCCAAAGATCCATGAGTTACGTTTAGATAGACCTGTCTAATTCAGTGTTTCTTCTGATATGGTCCATAAGCTAGGCTATGTACATTTGGTTATGTACATTTTTAACATCACATTTAGAATATGAACAAGTAAAAACATGTGCTGATGAATATGACTTTAAGAACACAGCACAATACTGGTACTGGTCAATTCAACATAGTCTGTAGATGTTATTGTCAAAGTAGCAATAAAATGCTACTTCATCTCTTGGTGATGGAAAAGCCGCGGCAAGTGGAGCTATTGTCTGGAGAATGAGTGTGGGAAAAATGCAAGTACTATTGACATGGCCATAGATACAAACCATTTACAATTTATCATACTACAAAATGATCAAGTGAATTCATCCAGTATTATTCTATTTGGATGGTAATCTGAGATTTTTCACTAGAAATTACAATGTATGATTGTGGTATAAAACATACTTTTTGTATTTTGTTGGTTGTCATTGTCTTTCTTCCATAGAGTCAATAGCAGAACTCAGATAGAGACAAGCATGGATTCTACATATGTAGGATCTTAAATTGAACTAATTTGCTACAGCAGGAAAATAATCCTGCAGCAATAAGAAAAGGGAATTATTATGTGTATTATAATTAATGAACAAGCAAACCCCAGAAATGATCTGTGACCTTTATGCACATAGAGAACATACAATAGAGCTCAATAAACAAAATACACGTCATTCCAACACACTTCTGCAATATTGCCACCTGTCTATCAAACCATAGAAGAAAAATAATGCTGCAGTAGTTAAAAAAAAAAAGTATATCTAGATAAAAACACATGTACTGCAGTTTTTAAACATTTATTTTACCTTTATTTTACTAGGCAAGTGAGTTAAGAAGAAATTCTTATTTTCAATGACGGTCTAGGAACAGTGGGTTAACTGCCTGTTCAGGGGCAGAACGACAGATTTTTACCTTGTCAGCTCAGGGATTCGAACTTGCAACCTTTCGGTTACTAGTCCAACGCTCTAACCACTAGGCTACCATGCCGCCCCTGTAGGTGATTAGAAATGTGTGACTATTAAACGACTAAAAATACTATATTTATTTGTGTAAAGCATGATTTCGTGAATACAAAGTGTAGACCATCAAGTTCAACAACAAGTTCTAGAGACATGGCTTTAGATAACGGAATGACAATTGAGTTAAAGAAGATGGCCAAAAGTAAACATCAAAGCTTAGATGTTGATCTTTGTAACATCCTTCAACATTCTTCCAGGAAAAACCTTTATCATCTAAAACCTACATATACACGTAACTGCCAAAAACAAGGAAATGCCAACATAAAGTGTCTTAATAGGGCGTTGGTCCACCAAGAGCCACCAGAACAGCTTCAATGTTCCTTGGCATTGATTCTACAAGTGTCTGGAACTCTATTGGAGGGATGTGACACTATTCTTCCACAATAAATTCCATCATTTGATATTTTGTTGATGGTTGTGGAAAATGCTGTCTCAGGCACCATTCCAGAATCTCCCATAAGTGTTCAATTGGGTTGAGATCTGGTGACTAACACACACACCCACTTTAAACCCCCTTTGCTCCTTTGAGACCCCTCTTTAAAAGTCACTGAGATCTCTTCTTCTAGCCATGGTAGCCAAAATGAAGGGCAACTGGGCATTTCTATGCATGACCCTAAGCATGATGGGATATTAATTGCTTAATTAACTCAGGAACCAAACCTGTGTGGAAGCACATGCTTTCAATATAATTTGTATCCCTTATTTACTTAAGTGTTTCCTTTATTTTGGCAGTTACCTGTATATCCCCTTGGGATTTAAGGTCAACTTCAAGGACATTCAAAAGGAGAAAAAACAAATGAAGACTTTATTTGTATATATACTGAGTTTACAAAACATTAAGAACACAAAACATTATTTCCATGACATAGGCTGACCAGGTGAAATCTATGATCCTTATCAATGTCACTTGTTAAATCCAATTCAAGTCAAACAGCTGTATGAAGGGTTTGAGACAGGTTAAAGAAGGATTTTTAAGCCATGAGACAATTTAGACATGGATTGTCTATGTGTGCCATTCAGAGGGTGAATGGCCAAGACAAAATATTTACAGTAAGTGCTTTTGAATGGGGTATGGTAATAGGTGCCAGGTGCACTGGTTTGTGTCAAGAACTGCAACGCTGCTGGGTTTTTCACACTCAACAGTTTCCCGTGAGGTCCCAAAGGACCTCCAGCCAACTTGACACAACTGTAGAAAGCAATGGAGTCAACCTGAGCCAGCATCCCTGGGGGGAGGGTGCAACTCAATATTAGGAAGGTGTTCCTTATTATTCAGTACTTTTTCCCCCAAATTCGTGATTGCGATCTTGTCTTATCGCTGCAACTCCCCAACGGGCTCGGGAGAGGCGAAGGTCGAGTCATGCGTCCTCCAAAACATGACCTGCCAAACCGCGCTTCTTAACACCTGCCCGCTTAACCCGAAAGCCAGCAGCACCAATGTGTTGGAGGAAACACCGTTCAACTGACGACCGAAGTCAGCATGCAGGCGACCGGCCCGTCACAAGGAGTCGTTAGAGCACGATGAGCCAAGTAAAGCCCCCCCCGGCCAAACCCTCCCCTAACCCGTCACGGCCGGTAATGGCACAGCCTGGGATCGAACCCCAGGGTGTATTGACACGGCAACACTGGGAAGGTGTTCTTAATGTTTTGTGCACTCACTGTATCTTTCCACCCTATTATGGGGTTGGAATAATACTGTGAAATTGTGAAAATAATGATAATGCCCCTTTAGTGTAGGAGCTGTTTGAAAAGACCAAATGAAATTTCAGCCTGTTTTGGTAAGATGGCGTTTTGGCCTGCCTGGGGAGATCTATTGGTTAATAAACCAAGAAGACCACTCACCGACAGTCCTAGCATAATTTTTGCTTGAGAATTGGCTCTTTGCTAAGAATTTATTTTTGTTTCTTTTTGACCATTTTAATAGAAAACAATCATAGTAAGGTATTTAATTGTTAACAAAAAATGATTTATTTGCTGCATTGGACCATTAAATTTGGTTCTCTTTTGAAAAAACATGCACCATTTCGAGAGGTAAATATTCATATGTAATAACTTGCAGAATTGTAATAGTACATTGTTGTTTAATCTTTTTCTTGATTGGAGAGTTAAATGTTTTGTTCAGAATTGTCAAGCCCTGACCATAGAGAGCCCTTGTTTCTCTATGGTGTAGTAGGTCAGGGCGTGACTAGAGGGTATTCTAGTTTAGAATTTCTATGTTGTGTTCTAATTTATATTTTCTATGTTGGTGTTTTTGTAAGATTCCCAATTAGAGGCAGCTGGTAATCGTTGTCTCTAATTGGGAATCATATTTAAGTAGCTATTTTTCCCACCTGTGTTTGTGGGATGTTTTGTGTTTGTGCATGTGCACCACTTAGTCACGTTTCGTTGTTCGTTTATTGTTTTTGCTTTAAGTTTCACTTTTGAAATAAATATGTGGAACTCAACATCCGCTGCGCCTTGGTCCCGTTCTTACGACAACCGTGACAAGAATGTGTTTTTCTTTGCAACACTTGTTATTTTTTTAAATCAAGTACAAGACACAATGAGCTAAGCCATAACACAAAGCCTCTCAACCAATGGCAGCCTATTCTGTGGTGGAGAGAGAGCAGCAACCCCAAGACAAATCCTGTTGAGCTGGCAGTGAGCCAACTGGTTTACAGTATTTCAACAGGAAGTGGGCACTACGCCCCTGCTCCTCCACGCCCACCTTTTCCTCCACCCCTCCCTCCCTCCTCCCAACCACCTGTGCAAGTCTCACAGGATGCAGATCCCCAACCCCCCACTCTCACAAACACTAGCTACATCAACAGATATACCAAAAACCACGCTACCAAGGTGTTTGGGTAGTTTTACACTCCACAACTTCGGCAGTGATGGTTTTAATGAAAATATTATTCTGAATTTCCTGGAATTTGTGTTGTGACTTTAATTAATGACCGTTTGAATGATACACATTTCAAACTGTTCTTGAATAACTGATAGTAACTGTATTATCATAAGTATGAAATGTTTCTACAGTACATTCTTCCTTGCAGCTTGTAACTGCAGGGGGAAATCAATGAAATAGCCTACACATGAAAACAAATAAAGAAAGGTTGCAGAAAGTTGATTTCTAGATAATCATTATTACATCCTGCCTTGTTTATCCTGACTCTGGAGAAAGGGCCTCATTATTATTAATACAGTGTTCATCATCAGATACAGATGTTGGAGCTCTGTGTTTACATCCCCTCACATACACACAGGGAATGTTTGGTTTTTGGCGGGCAATTCTGATGTGCAAAGCAGTACAAATAAATCCATCTAGCAGGAATGGTGACCTTTGCCATAGCCAGTGTTACCTTAGAGTTCACAGTACTGGCTGACTGGCCATGTGCCTGGCAGACAGACAACAACAGCCCACCACAGGGTCATCTCCTGCCACAGGGGTCACCCCTTCTTTCCTTCCTCCCTCCCTCCCTCTCCCTCTCTCTCCCTCGCTAAAACAATAACCTCACTCCTCTTACCAATCCAATGATTGTTTTAAATACCTTCCAATCTCGAGTGCTTGACAGACTGCTGCTCCTTTATCCCATAGACTAAGGAGAAACATGTGAAAAGAGGGAAAACAAAATGACCTTGGCAGGAATCGTCAGGCCCTCTAGCGAGCCTGGAAGTCGAGTTCATTCAGGCTTTCAACCAATATTGTTTTAAATGACAGAAAACAATGACAAAACCTTTCTAATTTAATAAGGCTCAGAGAGAGAGAGGGAGAGCGCGCAAGCGCACAGGAAAAATATCCACATTTTTGCAGAAGAATTGTTGTTGGCAGAAATGAGAGGAATGGGATGATGAAAAGGGTTGCCAAGGTGAAGGAAGTGAAGGAATATCTCAACACCTAATATCGTATCTCTGGTGAAATGAAGATGATGTAAATATTGACATCTGTGGATATTGATGATATTCAGCCTGTGGACTAATCATTTTATTTTTATTTTGCCACTCTATTGCCTCACTCAAATTCAATTTTACATATATATATTGATATTTTTCACATTTACACTTTTAACATTTACTATAGAGTAATAACCAACATCCGAGCATTCATCTGTCTGTGTCAAATTTTCTGTTCCAATATTTCCATTCAAAATGTAATGTTTTCCACCTCTGTGTTGATCATCCATGCAGACAGAGAGTGCATCCAGGTTATATTAAGACAGAGCATGATGTTGACATGCAGAAGCTCTGTGACTCATGTGTGCCGACCAAAGCCACAGTGACACGAATGTGACTCCCATGCACTCCCTCGCAGGGTTGTTTAGGCACTGCACAGAGATAGAGCTCAACTCTGCTTAAAGCTCACAAATGAGCTTTTTGGCACACTGTCATCGACAAGCTGTAGATTTCGCTGCACAACAATAAGTCCTGTAATGCTGAAGACTAATAGAACAAAAGACATTGTCACAGACATAAGAGTAAGGATATGGCCTCAGACTGGAAAGGAAGACAACAGAAGAGCATTCTTGTGTCAGGCAGTGGGCTAACAGAATCAGACAGAGATAGAGGGTAAGCTTTACAAATAGAGTAAGTAGGCTGCCAGACTCATGCTTTCAAACTAGTTAAGAGAAAAGTAGGAGCAGAGTAAAACAAGTAGTGAATGAGGATGCATGAAGTAAGTTAGAGACAGGCCGATGAGTGACTAAGAGAATATGTCTAGATACTGTAAAAAGGGACTGTTGAGGCCCTTTGTTCCACTAGGAGCTGAAGGGATTAAGTCAAGTAAGGTTAAAGTACAGTAAGGATTAAATCAAGTATGGATTAAGTACAGTAAGGATTAAGTCAAGTATGGATTGAGTACAGTAAGGATTAAGTCAAGTAAGGATTAAGTACAGTAAGTGGGTGGGTGGGTTTGGTAATAGGAGGTTGACTGGGTTTGATATGTGAGTGGTCGGTCATTGGTCAGAGGGGCTCCGGTTCCTCTCCACATGTGATTCAGCAGCTGCAGAGGGAAAACGCTGACAGGCGGGATGGGCGTGGCTGTAGCTGTAACTAGGAGGAGATTACTTAAACTATCTACTGAGTTCCCAATCAGGTAAACCCTGCCACACAAAATCCAGTTTTCTCCACCTGGAATTTGCTGCAAAACAGGTCTAATTTGATAAGGTGTGTAACATGCATGTCATCACCACTATGAGAGCAGGGCCCCCCAGAGAGTAGACGCAACACCTGGAACCGAACTGGGTGCTTTGCTTTGCTCTAAATATGGAAAAGGCATCTTAGAAACTCTAAGAAACTTTTAGGAAATGAAAAAAAATGTAGACAGGGGTTTGTTGACTAAATTGCAACTACTCCCAAGACACACTGGGTAATTTGATTTTTGGCCCTTTTGGCCCTACCAAGACACACTGGTTCTGGTAAAGAATCAATACCATCGGCTGCCTGCCTGCCTGCCTGGTGCATGTTGGACTGTAAATGTGCTGCTGTTGAGACAGAAAAAAAAGACTTTTATTACATACGTCTCCCAAGTCCTCTGATGCTTAAGAGAAGAGGACCACACACAGTGGCAGGGCTGATGACACTGGGTTATAAATGCTATCACTACAGAGGTCTGAGGGTATGCTTCACATCTACAAGTGGATCTAGAAAAGTGGTTTCATTTAAATGGAACTGGACAGGAAATTACATACATACATTGAGGTATTGACTTCCCATTTAATAAGCACACTGGTATCCCATCACCAATAAATTGTAACAACAACAATTGTGAAGATAAAACAACAGTGTTTGGAGCTGACAGGAACTTTAAATAAGTCATTTGGCATGATAGTCATGCCTTTGCCCTTAGATAAGAGCTAATCATTGAGTCTCTTTAGAGTGACACTTGAGGCTGAGAGCACTGAAATCACACTCCTTGACATCATATTTTCTCACCACAGAGAGAGAGAGCACTCCTGTGCTGGTGTATTTTGTGTGAGGGACTCACCGTGTCCAAACGGCAGCTGCGCTGGCTTTACCACGCTCACGTCTCATACTCCTGCAGAGCTCTATATGCTTCACACAGGAAACCAGAGGATCCAACAACGTAAGGAGGACACCTCCAAGCACACAGCACCTCCAAGCACACAGCCGAGCCAAGCACACAGCTTTTAAACAGGTAGTTTAATGCAATGTGATCTGAAAGGCCTCAGTACTACAATGATTCACTTCAATGGATGTCTACTCGTTTACACAATTAGTGCTTCCTTCAGTGACATGGTACTGCCAAGATAGTCACTAACTCACACTTCCTATAGGCCCCCCACCTTCCCTGTTGTTTTAACTTCAACCCAATTCAGACGAGATGTGAGTAACTTAGTTTGTTGAAATCCATTTTGAACAATTAAAAAGTAATGCATGACCACAGGATGGGTTCCCAATGAGCATTGAGTTAACTGTCTGCGTGGGCCAGCCTCCTCAAGGCCTGAGGCCACATGGTGGGGTCACTCTCAGTCACTCTCAGCCTGGCATACTACAGCAGATCACAGATAGTCTGATGACGCAGTCACCGGGGTGATTTAGGAGTCTTGATAATCTCACACAGGCAGTATAAAATCTCCAACCAAAACAGAGCAATCAGTATCGTGCCTGTAGCGTTTTGTGTGTGATAGCTTTTTGGCACTCTGTCTCTCTTCACACAGTGAAGGGAACACAGTGAGAGGCAGGCAGGGCAGACGGAGGTGGGTCTGGCACGATAATGAAGTCTGATTTCACATGGTGAGTGATAATGGCAGTAAGCATCACTGCCCTGGATAGTGGAGAGGAGGAACGAAACACCCAGGAGAGAGAGAGAGAAAAGAGAAAGAGAGAAAAGAGAGCGAGAGAGAGATAAAAGAGAGGAGCAATGAAACACCCAGGAGAGAGAGAGAGAAAAGAAAGCGAGAGAGAGATAAAAGAGAGGAGCAATGAAACACCCAGGAGAGAGAGATAAAAGAGGGATAACAGAGAGGGAGAGAAAATAAAGAGAGAGAGAAAAGAGAGAGAAAAGAGAGAGCGAGAGAAGAGAGAGAGGTAAAAGAGAGAGAGAGAAAGGGATAAAAGAGAGAGCAATAAAAGAGGAGGAAAGAAACCCAGGAGAGAGAGAGATGGATAGAGATAAAAGAGAGAGAGAGATGGATAGAGATAAAAGAGAGAGAGAGATAAAAGAGAGAAAGAAAAGAGAGATAAAATAGAGAAATAAAAGAGAGAGTGAGAGAAAATAGAAAGATCATGATAAAAGAGAGAGAGAAAAGAGAGAGAGAAAAGAGAGGGGAGAATGACTGAGATTGGAGAGGGAGGGAAAAAAACAAAAGCCCTAGGTCTGAGTTGCAGGATCTTAGATTTCTCCCAGCAACGCAGTCCCATCTATGGCTCCCACTGGCTGGGGCCCAGTCAAACATGCCTTTGTGCTGACGTGGGAGAACTCTGGGAACATGTTTTTTTCTACTCAAGGCTGTGATTAGAGATGTGAGTTTTCGCTGGTAAGGGTAACTCAAATGCCTGGAGGGGTGCAAACGATCCCTTAATGATGCCAAAAACAAAGGTGCATGTGTGAAGACTTTCTCATGACAGATGAATTATATTGCCTTTTGATTGTTACCTCATAAAAACAACCTATTTATTTTCCAACATACAGTTCCTTTCCTTCAGGTGTACATGAATCTACATAATATCTAGACGCCACAATGCATCAAAACATAGGTTGTTTGATGTACTGATTATTCGACAATAGTCATGAAAAGTAGTGGTATTCTTAGTCATAACCCCCTGACAAAAGTGCGATTTCATGAATCATTGGTCGTGCCCGAATACCCATACTAGCATACTACATACTTAAACTGCATAGTGATTTCGTCGTTTGATCTAGTAGAATTCTATCGTATTTTCCGACTCCGTGTCTGACAACCGCTGATAATCAGATACATTGACCCGCTGTACCAAAATGAACGATTTGCGTGAGTCAACACAATGGCGCATTAGCTGGCGCATTCGGAGTACTATTTTCATAGTTTCGTAACACTTTATTTTTTCGCATACTATTTAGTATGCTAGTATGGGTATTCGGATACAGTCAGTAAATTTGGAGGGCTCTCTTAGCTTAACTCAGAGAACCATAACATGTTTCCATTGGTTGTTTTAATTACATTTGATAACCCCAATTGCTGCTGTAAGTGACTTACAGCGTCTGCTAAATGACTAAAATGTGAAATGTAAATAATATTGTCATAAGGTATGTTTTTTCTAATAGTTTTGTTTTACTGTAGGTAATAGAAGTAACTGAATCTCCTAAAAATAACAAGAATGCAATGGATTTAAAACCAAAACAACCTTATACAGAAATGAAATGTTCCAACCAAATCAAATGTATCTTCGGCTGTATCGAAATAGGTTATATGATAGATGTTGTAGATATTGCATCATATGCTACTGTGTCCAGCCAAGAGATTCACTGTCAACATTGCCTCGAATTATAGATTCAGATTCATCGGGAAAGTGAAGCATACAGTACACTGACTAAATAAGTGAAAGCATGCACATGTAGCCTAGGTCTACCGAAGATAAAGGCAGGAGTCTATAGAACAATGGCGTCATATCTGCAGCAGATGATTACGCACATGCTATAAATTGCTATATTGATTGATACAATGCGCATCAATGACACCTATGTGAAAGAGGAATAGTTTAAAAATATGTATTTTTCTATTGATGTTTCTTGGTTCAAGAACAGGATAAATTGAATTAAATTAGATACACCTATATGCTGTAATAGTGTTATAATGAAGCGTTGAGACATTTAATGGACAACTTGTTTTTAGAATGCCATACATGAGTCCAAATCATGAATCATCACTTAAAAATATATTCGATGCGCACACTCATAGCACAATCAGCCACCGTTGTGATTTTATGGCATCAGCAGTTCTAGATCACTAGACAAAGGAATGTCTAGGTGCGCATTGTCATTCCAGTGTCCTAGGCACTATATACAAACTGCTGTATCACTGCATTAAAATGTCAGTATCACTCGAAGCGCAACGCATATTTTTCAGAGATCCTCTCACTGTGTACAACACACGGAGGACGTTAGATTATGATTTCGTTTTTTTTAAGGCTATTGTATTTGTGTCATACTTTTATGTTTGGAAATAGCCAAAGCATGACGCATTGCATTCCCAGATAGGCTTGTGCGGCGTGGAGAGAACACACTCGGGTGACACATTCTTATTACATTACAGCATCGCGCAGCAAACGTGGTCGCAGCCTATGCAGAGCAGGTGTGTAGCCTATAGTAGCCTAACGCACGAATGATAGCCGCTTTCGGTCGGTGATTTCAAGATGAGGACAAAGCCGCCAAGTCACTGCACCAATACGCCTATCACCACCGTCAATAAAACAAACAAAAACACTGAATATGAATAAAGAAATTATGGGAAATAGGCGAAATATGTATAATGCCAATAATTCCTTCCACATTGTTGCCAATACAAAGTGAGCAAAGACAAAGCACGAGGACGTCTGTGCGTAAAGGCGCAGCCTTTGTTTACAGCAGGTAGGCTATCGTTTCTCCATCCACATTGCTGTAGGATATGGACTATTGTAGACACATGTAACCTCAATTTAACTTGAGTTATGTCGAACTATGTAAATATGGAGAGGGGGATCACATTCCCCCGGTTTCATGGAAATATGTGTTCTGGTTCTTTAAATGGCACAATCGAGCCAATTGAATTGGCTGCTAAACCAAATAAGGCTCGCAGTCCTTACACAGCAATGTGTAATGGCTAATCGTTTTTACATAGGTGCAGTTCAGTCAATTGCACAATCGAACAAATTGCTTTCATTACTCAAAAGCAGCACATTGTGCTGTTTAAATGTGAGAGAATATTTTTCAAGTTTGAGAGGAGTAAAAACTAGGTTTTAAGAACAATCTGCTTCGTCACAGGAGCACATGGGGTAGCTTAATATATTATATAATTAGTAGATAGCATAATAATATCTTACTAGGTCAACTAATCATAATCATTAGTCTATTATAATCCTAATTATAGTAATCTTTAATGTGTAGGCTATGCTCATTTCAAGTTTAATTACATTGAACAATTTAAATCTAGTCCGAATGAATTCATGATGAAAGCCATGGAGTGAATTAAGGGGGGAACTCGGACAGGCCGTCTTTGTCTTTGCCATGACCCCTTAATAGGTCAAGGCCTTTGCAAGTGACAGCTTCTTTTCTCTCAGAGAAAACAAGAGCCATGCCTGACACCGACCCTCACACCGACGCGCCTCCTCTTCCTCTAGGATAGCAATGCATTTTGCAGTTGCAAAGCATTAAAATTGGAGGGAGTGCACACTATACTGACTCCGATCATAACAGGATGTGGTAGCCTTACGTTTTACTCTTAAACAGGGAGTATTCACACTCCAAACAAATAGCTACAACCAGACGAAACATCTGAGGCACACCGCCAAGCATTAGAGATGAAGGCATGTATTAATTGGGAGACATGGCTTCGAACTCCAAGCATTAACAGCCGACTCACCGTACAAGTTAAGAACTCCATTCGCCGTTATAAACATATGATAGTCTACTCGAGCACTGCACAGGAATTAAATAATTAATCCATTCGATAACACATTCCAGTAAATTTGTTGACATATGCATGCAGCTCACCTTTTAACTTTCGCTTTTTTTCTTGTAATCCAGCCCTTTTGTCCGTTTAACAATTTTTTTTCTTCACATGATGACTTCCTTGCAGTTTCCTAAAGCCCCCGGCTGCAGGGAGAAAACATTTGCTTTACACTATTCGTTTATTTCTTTTTTATAAAAATTACGTTTTCTAGTTATAAAAATGGTTATTGTTCTTCTTCTGCAAATGTCAGTGTGTGTGACGATTTTGCGCAGCGTGCTGCTCAGTCTCCGCTGTTTGTTACACTCGAATGGAACGCCTACTCCCAACTGCTACATTGTTGACATTCGGCCACTGACGTCATTCTATCCCTCATTCACAACATTACGCCGTGCAGATTGCGTTGGTGCCCCGGGCAGTAGCCACATACTCAAGAAAATGTCCTCAGTTGAGGTTTGTGAATAGCTATGGTGAGTACGCACAGCGCGACCCTCCATCTATTTGTTCAGCAGCCCCTGTCTGTATGAGCAGTTGGCAGTTGTACATTGGACTAATGAAACGAATCTACCAGGCATTTAACGAACATGCACAAAGCTGCAATGATGGGCATATAGTTACTGTTCCAAATATATATGTGTGTGTGTGTTTACTGATATCCACATAGTCAAAGACACTGAAATAGGCCTACATGGATATTTCAATACATACTAAATAAAACATTCAAGTTGAAATAATAAGTGAAATTCAGCACAATATTTACATTTAGGAGACTAACTTATGTTGATTAGTTTGCATAGGTAGGGTATAAGCAACTTTTTCTAGCCTCTCTCTGTCTTGGTCTGTGGAATAAATATATATTGTTTAACAAAAGATTATATTAAAACCAAACCGCCCACCCCCCTTTGAACTTAATACAATACTTAGAATTATAATGAAACAAATACATAAATATAGTTTTTTGGTTGAGTTTTCCTTTAAGACTGCAGAACTGGCAGTGTACAAGCTGAACGTTTAACCGCAGAAACAATATATTTTGTCTTTTTTTAAAATTGTACATTAAAAAAAGCACATACCAAAAGCACAAACATGCATTTAAATTACTACAAAAATGACTATAAACTTGATACATTATCGGTCAGGAAGTGACTCAATGTCTTTCATGTGGCAAATAAACCACATACGAGCGTTGCAACCAACATACGAAATGAGTACCTTTTGCATCTCTTTAATATGTTAAGTAGAAATAATGCACCAATATTGAATTGTAAAAGCCTGTTATATGAAGTGAAGATCCCTTTAATATAGATCTCATGGAGCATTCAATAAATCTGATATTCAATATTAATAATAAGCGGTGTTGCCTAGTGGTTAGAGCATTGGACTAGTAACCGAAAGGTTGCAAGTTCAAATCCCTGGGCTGACAAGGTACAAAATCTGTCGTTCTGCCCTTGAACAGGCAGTTAACCCAATATTGAAAATAAGAATTTGTTCTTAACTGACTTGCCTAGTAAAATAAAGGTAAAAAAAAAAATAAAAAAAATTCAGCATTCATGCACCCTCTGTGACTTCTAGGAAGATGTTAACCCACTAACCCTGAAAAATCCCTAAAGTTTTCATCATCATTGTAAATCCATAGTTATTTCACTGCTTTGACAGTCATTTCTGAAGATGATTATTTACTTCATGTGATTAGGGATTCATTTATGTCTGTCCCTCATTTTAAGGTCAACCCTGTCACACGAACTCTCCTTTTAATATGGTGTAACTATTCTTTTTTAAATATTTATTTAAAAAGAAACATTGAACATCTAACCATCAAATCACAGTGTAAAAACAAGTCAGCTGGTTCTACTTTGTTTGGCAATTTTCTGATGTTTTGCGGAGAAAAACTGAGTGGATCGAGCGTAACACGTCAACCCCGTTACCCATAGATAGACAGGCAATAAATGTTGAACAATTTTTTTGTTTGTTGTGTAAATCTTGTATTCAATTGCCCCTCGCTGTTGCACACCACAAGCTTCCATTCCCCGTCACAAGGGGACTCATGGCTGATTTAACTAGTAATTACCAGTTGGAGGGCCATTCAAGTGGATTTTTCCCAGATGTGGTAAATTCCCACTTCCACTTGGTTACAAACGCACCATAACACTGCTAACCAATACCATACACTGTAGAGCCATATAATATATCTCATTGGAAGCCCAATATTGTGGAGTATTGACATATTGTGAAGTGTATATGAAATTATGGAGCATTGTACTATGTATTTGTTAAAATCGTTAAAAACTAAAAATAATCATAAGTAAAAACAGCCTAGTGCCTGATCTGAGTTGCAAAGAAAAGCCATATCTCAGACTGGCCAATAAAAAGAAAAGATTAAGATGGGCAAACGAGCACAGACACTGGACAGAGGAACTCTGCCTAGAAGGCCAGCATCCCGGAGTCGCCTCGTCACTGTTGAGGTTGAGTCTGGTGTTTTGCGGGTACTATTTAATCAAGCTGCCAGTTGAGGACTTGTGAGGCATCTGTTTCTCAAACTAGACACTCTAATATACTTGTCCTCTTGCTCAGTTGTGCACCGGGGCCTCCCACTCCTCTTTCTATTCTGGTTAGAGCCCGTTTACGCTGTGCTGTGAAGGGAGTCGTACACAGCACTATACGAGAGCTTCAGTTTCTAGACAATTTCTCGACATGGAATAGCCTGCATTTCCCAGAACAAGAATAGATTGATGAGATTCAGAAGAAAGTTATTTGTTTCTGGCCATTTTGAGCCTGTAATCGAACCCACAAATGCTGATGCTCCAGATACTCAACTAGTCTAAAGAAGGCCAGTTTAATTGTTTCTTTAATCAGTACAACAGTTTTTCAGCTGTGTTAACATAATTGCAAAAGAGTTTTCTAATGATCAATTAGCCTTTTAAAATGATAAACTTGGATTAGCTAACACAATGTGCCATTTGAACACAAGAGTGATGGTTGCTGATAATGGGCCTCTTTACGCCTATGTAGATAGTCCATTAAAGAACTGCCATTTCCAGCTGCAATAGTCAATTACAACATTAACAATGTCTACACTGTATTTCTGATCAATTTGATGTTATTTTAACGGACAAAAAATGTGCTTTTCTTTAAAAAACAAGGACATTTCTAAGTGACCCCAAACTTTTGAACGGTGTATATACAGTTGAAGTCGGAAGTTTACATACACCTTAGCCAAACACATTTAAACTCAGTTTTTCACAATTCCTGACATTTAATCCCAGTAAAAAATCCCTGTCTTAGGTCACGATCACCACTTTATTTTAAGAAAGTGAAATGTCAGAATAATAGTAGAGAGAATGATTTATTTCATTCATCACATTCCCAGTGGGTCAGAAGTTTACATACACTCAATTAGTATTTGGTAGTATTTGGTAGAATTGCCTTTAAATATATATATATATATTTTACTATTTAACTAGGCAAGTCAGTTTTTCAATGACAGCCTAGGAACAGTGGGTTAACTACCTTGTTCATGGGCAGAACAACAGATTTTTACCCCAGCTCGGGGATTCGATCCAGAAAACCTTCGGTTACTTGTCCAACGCTCTAATCACTTGGCTACCCTGCCGCCCCGTTTAACTTGGGTCAAACATTTCAGGTAGCCTTCCACAAGCTTCCCACAATAAGTTGCTTCCCACAATTTCTCCAAAAAGTACGATCTTTGTCCCCATGTGCAGTTACAAACCGTAGTCTGGCTTTTTTTATGGCGGTTTGGAGCAGTGGCTTCTTCCTTGCTGAGCGGCCTTCCAGGTTATGTCAATATAGGACTTTTGTACCTGTGTCCTCCAGCATCTTCACAATGTCCTTTGCTGTTGTTCTGGGATTGATTTGCACTTTTTGCACCAAAGTACGTTCATTTCTAGGAGACAGAACGTGTCTCCTTCCTGAGCAGTATGACGGCTGCGTGGTCCCATGGTGTTTATCCTGTTTGTATGTAGGGGGCAGCATTTTCACGTTCGGATGAAAAGCGTGCCCAGAGTAAACTTCCTGCTACTCAGGCCCAGAAGCTAATATATGCATATTATTAGTAGATATGGATAGAAAACACTCTGAATGTTCTAAAACTGTTTGATTGATGTCTGTGAGTATAACAGAACTCATATGGCAGGCGAAAACCTGAGAAAAATCCAACCAGGAAGTGGGAAACCTTAGGTTTGTAGTTTTTCAACTCATTGCCTTTCTAATATACAGTGTAAATGGGGTCATATTGCACTTCCTAAGGCTTCCACTAGTCTTTAGAACCTTGTTTCAGGCTTCTACTGTGAAGGGGGAGAGAATAAGAGCTGTTTCCATCAGGTGTCTGGCAGAAGGCCATGAGCTGGTCACGCGCGTGGCCGTGAGAGCATTGCATTTCTAAAGACAAAGGAATTGTCCGTTTGAAACATTACTGAAGATTTTTGTTAAAAACATCCTAAAGATTGATTTTATACATCGTATGAATTTTTCCTACGAACTGTAATATAACTTTTTAGATTTTTCGTCTGAACTTTCTACTGGACTTGCCCGCGCCTCGTGAGTTTGGATTTGTGAACTAAACACGCTAACAAAAAGGAGGACATAAATTATGGACTTTATCAAACAAAACAAACATTTATTGTGAAACTGGGATTCCTGGGAGTGCATTCTGATGAAGATCATCAAAGGTAAGTGATTATTTATAACGCTATTTCTGAACTCCACAACATGGCGTGTATCTGTATGGCTTGTTTTTGTGTATGAGTGCTGTACTCAGATATTGCATGGTGTGCTTTTTCCGTAAAGCTTTTTTAAAATCTGACACTGCGGTTGTATTAAGGAGAAGTATATCTTTAATTCTGTGCATAACACATGCATAACACTTTAATTCTGTGCATAACACTTGTATCTTTTATCAAAGTTTATGATGAGTATTTCTGTAAATTGATGTGGCTCTCTGCAAATTCGCCGGATGTTTTCGAGGCACAACATTACAGAACATAACGCGCCAATGTAAACAGATTTTTGGATATAAATATGAACTTTATCGAACAAAACATACATGTATTGTGTAACATGAAGTCCTATGAGTGCCATCTGATGAAGATCATCAAAGGTTAGTGATTAATTTTCTCTCTATTTCTGCTTTTTGTGACTCTTCTCTTTGGTTGGAAAATGGCTGTATGTTTTTTTGTGACTAGGCTCTTACCTAACATAATCATATGGTGTGCTTTCGCTGTAAAGCCTTTTTGAAATCGGACACGATGAGTAGATCAAAAAGAAGTTAAGCTTTAATTTGGTGTATTGCACTTGTGAATGTATGAAAGTTAAATATTTCAACAACAACAAAAAATAGAATTTCTCTCTCAGTGGATGTTGTCGAGGGGTTCCACTAGACTTAAGAAGATTTATACTTGCATACTATTGTTTGTACAGATGAACGTGGTACCTTCAGGCGTTTGGACATTTCTCCCAAGGATGAACCAGATTTGTGGAGGTCTACAATTATTTTTCTGAGGTCTTGGCTGATTTCTTTTGATTTTCCCATGACGTCAAGCAAAGAAACACTGAGTTTGAAGGTAGACCTTGAAATACATCCACAGGTACACCTCCAATTGGCTCAAATGATGGCAATTTGCATATCAGAAGCTTCTAAAGCCATGACATAATTTTCTGGAATTTTCCAAGCTGTTTAAAGGCACAGTCAACTTAGTGTATGTAAACTTCTGACCCACTGGAATTGTGATACAGTGAATTTATAAGTGATATGTCTAAAAAATTGTTGGAAAAATGACTTGTGTCATGCACAAATTAGATGTTCTAACCGACTTGCCAAAACTATAGTTTGTTAACAAAATATTTGTGGAGTGGTTGAAAAAAGAGTTTTAATGACTACAACCTAAGTGTATGTAAACTTCTGACTTCAACTGTACATATACATACATACATACATACATACATAGTGGGGAGAACAAGTACTTGATAACCTGCAAAATCGGCAGTGTTTCCTACTTACAAAACATGTAGAGGTCTGTAATTTTTATCATAGGTACACTTCAACTTTGAGAGACGGAATCTAAAACAAAAATCCAGAAAATCACATTGTATGATTTTTAAGTAAATAATTTGCATTTTATTGCAGTAGCTAATGTCACGTTCTTTCAAAATCGAACCCAGAAGCAGACCAGGACAAGGAGAGTATCAAGAAGGTGAGTATTTATTTACAAGTGAATGTGTAGATATATCCAGGTGGCGTAGCGGGCAGCGATGGTGAGTTGATGGGAGTAAATAGGTGGATCCAATGGGGTAGCGGAATCCTCCGACGACCAGGCGGGAATGGGGTAAATGATCCGGGTGAGTAACTGAAGACAGAACAAATGGAGGTAAGTTTAAGGCACGCAATACGTAAAAAACAACAAAGCAAATTCTATCCAACTTGAGGCTGATACTATGGCACAACATACTGTTCATGGCTAACGATCCGGCAGGGAATGGATGTCAGGTCAGAGCTTTTGAAGGGGAGAGGTGATTATCAGGACAGGTGTGCAGATTACTGATGGGATACAGGTGCGGGTGAACATCGATCTCCCAACAAGCTAATTCGCCCGGCAACCAGACAGGGTGCGTTCCAGGACACCGGAAATACACTCCAGGACAGAAACACAGGCAAACACAGACTCAGGAAGCGGGATTCGTGACAGCTAATGGGGATCCTAATAAACTAATAATAATAAACTACTACATACTAATACTGTAAATAATCATGCCACCACAGACAGCTTTCCTTTTTCATCCCAATATATTCAGTTCACTCACTCAACATTTTACAGAGTGGCATTCCGAGTTCTGTAACACCCCATGCTGCAGCTGAAGGGCGTCTTACTGGTGGTAGGGACATGACAACACTGTCACCAACAGGCATTTGTTTATGCAACAGCAGAGAAATACGGGAACAAGATATTATTATGAGTGACACAATACTTTTAAACTGAAAACACATGAAAATGGAAAAGTTTTATTTGAGATGTATTACACTGGGACTTGGAACCTGAAATGTGGGCCTATAGTGTATACCAGGGTTTCCCAAACTTGGTCCTGAGGCCGGAAGGGGGGGCAGGACCGAGTTTGGGATAACTTGGTGTATACAGGTCCATATTTATATTCCACAACTCTACTGACCTCTACTATGCATCTAGACGCCTATATGAGCATTCAACACTGTGTGGTAGGCCTACCCAAGACGGTCATTCCTGCGAACAAGACATGCATGATGATTTTCATAGATGTTCTGGGCCTGTGGGTTATTTCTCAATACATCCAGCTGCACAGAATCACAAACAATAAAAGACATTCCCTGCCTGTGATATCTCCCTGAAAACGACTGAATTGCAAATAGTTAGTTATTGGATAGTTCAGCAATCAGCACAGTCCCACGGATAGACTATTGATTACAAGTAGACAGGATCATAGCAGCCTCTTCCCAGACTTGCAATGGCATGTTAGCCTACTGTATATAGAGTGCAATTATTTAAGACTAGTTTAGACTAAGTACTACACTTCATGTTCACTATGGTAGACTCAGGGGATGGCTTTTTCTTGAGCAATTGACAGATTCATACATTATTTATTTTATTTAACCTTTATTTAACTAGGCAAGTCTGTTAAGAACCAATTCTTATTTACAATGATGGCCATTCCAACCCTGGAAAACCCTAACAACGCAGAGCCAATTGTGCTCCCAATCACAGCCGGTTGTGATACACCCTGGAATCGAACCAGGGTCTGTAGTGACGCCTGATTTTCCTCTAGCGCTGAGATGCAGTGCCTTAGACCGCTGCGCCATCTGGGAGATACATATTTGCAGATGTTCTCTGTATGACCCCTTTACTGTTCATGTGCCTTTTAAATATGAAGCAACATGGTTACTTAATCAATCCTCTTCATTCC
Organism: Oncorhynchus kisutch; assembly: GCF_002021735.2. Taxonomy (NCBI): domain Eukaryota; kingdom Metazoa; phylum Chordata; class Actinopteri; order Salmoniformes; family Salmonidae; genus Oncorhynchus; species Oncorhynchus kisutch. The sequence continues at coordinate 18,991,706 of NC_034185.2, forward strand.
TGGACGAACGCTGCCAGTCTTTTCTGCCTCCGGACATGACAAGTGGGTGTTTTTGAGTTCCGCAGTCAGACATCTGCACCAGGTCATGGTTGGTCATCCTCCTCTTAGCTGCCTTGCGGATAAAGCAACATGCATTGTTTACATTTTAGAGTGAATGTGTAACCAATACAAAAGTTCAAACTTAAATTTGAGATGAGCCATGGATAACATAGAACTACCTTTTTAATGTCAAAGGGCAACAATGAACTAAACCTTGTTAGAGAATAAAAGAGAGTGAAAGTGTGAAGTGAGACATTTAGTGGGGAGAAAAGCAAGGAGGTCTGGGATTTTTGGGAGGCCAGAGAAACACCGCTTGACAATCCCAAACTAATCCAACAGATTAGTGAAGAAATTCATATTCTTCCTCAAAAACCTTCAGAACATCTGAAGCTTTTAATACCCATTCAAATGGTTCAGCACCAAAGCTCGCCTGGGGGCCTCCGGAGGGAGGGTGTCCCATATCTTAGTACTGAGAGACAGATATGGTTCATTCTTTTGTCTCAGCAGACAGTGCTCCTGAAGTCAACATCTTGCATATGCTGAGAATGCTTAAAGTGCACGAGGAGAATGCACACACACACACACACACACACACACAGCAGTCAACGACCTCTCCCTAGGGCCTTTTCCTAGAGGGCTAACTGAGGTTGGGTGGCGGAAGGAGGTGGGTGTGTTTGGAAGAAGAGAAGGGGGTGAGATGGGGGGGTAAGGAGTCTACATGGGGATGGCGATGCCTTTGATTTCCACCTACACTGCAGACCAACACTGGTTTTATGTCAGGAAGTCTAATTAGCGCTAATACAAACAACATGTTCAGTGTCTGACATTCAGTCAAGACATTGGAGGTACAGCACAGTGCATTGGGGCACTACAGAAAGGAAGGTCTGACTCCACTCACCAACAGAGCGGAGGGGAATGTGTGTGGACCAGGCAGTTGCACAGATTGCTCAATAGGGAGGAACATTCTTTTGTGTTGAGTTGCATAAACAATAAGTAGAGAGAGGGCATTCCATTATAAGGAAACAATCTCCACAAACTATAGCTAGTTAAGTACATCCAGATACTATGCTGCTATGTCTGGAAAAATACTCTTCTGGGACTTCAAATCATGTTTACAAACTATTTTAGCCTCTTTATATGTATATACTGTATTCTAGCCATGACTCATCCTATATAACTACTGAGATAGACAGCTTTTCAATTCACATACTGTCCACACACACCATTCACATACATATATACACTGCTTAAAAAAATAAAGGGAACACTAAAATAACACATTCTAGATCTGAATGAATGAAATATTCTTATTAAATACTTTTTTCTTTACATAGTTGAATGTGCTGACAACAAAATCACACAAAAGTTATCAATGGAAATCAAATTTATCAACACATGGAGGTCTGGATTTGGAATCACACTCAAAATTAAAGTGGAAAACCACACTACAGGCTGATCCAACTTTGATGTAATGTCCATAAAACAAGTCAAAATGAGGCTCAGTAGTGTGTGTGGCCTCCACGTGCCTGTATGACCCCCCTACAACGCCTGGTCATGCTCCTGATGAGGTGGCGGATGGTGTCCTGAGGGATCTCCTCCCAGACCTGGACTAAAGCATCCGTCAACTCTTGGACAGTCTGTGGTGCAACGTGGCGTTGGTGGATGGAGCGAGACATGATGTCCCAGATGTGCTCAATTGGATTCAGGTCTGGGGAACGGGCGGGCCAGTCCATAGCATCAATGCCTTCCTCTTGCAGGAACTGCAGCCACATGAGGTCTAGCATTGTCTTGCATTAGGAGGAATCCAGGGCCAACCACACCAGCATATCACAAGGGGTCTGAGGATCTCATCTCGGGCACAGGGCGCCAGTGGTGAATTTGCCAATCTTGGTGTTCTCTGGCAAATGCCAAACGTCCTGCACGGTGTTGGGCTGTAAGCACAACCCCCACCTGTGGACGTCAGGCCCTCATACCACCCTCATGGAGTCTGTTTCTGACCATTGAGCAGACACATGCACATTTGTGGCCTGCTGGAGGTCATTTTGCAGGGCTCTGGCAGTGCTCCTCCTGCTCCTCTTTGCACAAAGGCGGAGGTAGTGGTCCTGCTGCTGGGTTGTTGCCCTCCTACGGCCTCCTCCACGTCTCCTGATGTACTGGCCTGCCTTCTGGTAGCGCCTCCATGCTCTGGACACTACGCTGACAGACACAGCAAACCTTCTTGCCACAGCTCGCATTGATGTGCCATCCTGGATGAGCTGCACTACCTGAGCAACTTGTGTGGGTTGTAGACTCCGTCTCATGCTACCACTAGAATGAAAGCACCGCCAGCATTCAAAAGTGACCAAAACATCAGCCAGGAAGCACAGGAACTGAGAAGTGGTCTGTGGTCACCACCTGCAGAACCACTCCTTTATTGGGGGTGTCTTGCTAAATGCCTATAATTTCCACCTGTTGTCTATTCCATTTGCACAACAGCATGTGAAATTTATTGTCAATCAGTGTTGCTTCCTAAGTAGACAGTTTGATTTCACAGAAGTGTGAATGACTTGGAGTTACATTGTGTTGTTTAAGTGTTCCCTTTATTTTTTTGAGCAGTGTATTTATATTCTGGACTCTAGTCCAAAAGCAAATTTCCTGCTATTCTATCCATTTTTGCTATGGGGTTTATACTGTGCATTTATATGCTGGAGTCTTGACACCGCTAATATACCTACTGCTGTATATATCATTCTAAGTATATCTAGTGTAAATTCATCCAGTGTATAAACTGTACATATAGATTGCATTTGGATTACTGTTACAGTGCTATTTGGGTTGTTCATTGGATTCGTTCCAACATTTCTTCATTTCTTGTGCATTTTCATCGGGGGGTTATTATTTGTGTACTTGTTTGACATTATACTGCATTGTTAGGAGCTAGTAGCATAAGCATTTCGCTGCACCTGCTATAACATCTGCTAGTCTGTGTACGCGACCAATAAACCTTGATTTAGATTAACAGAGCTACCTCATAGCAATCCAGACAGACCACACAGGAGTTTTCTATCTACACTGAGGGAGCTCCACCTAGAAATGCCTGCTTGACAATTCACTTCTTGGAAAGAGTAGAACATACACAGATCTAATGGCTTTCGATGTTTATTAATTAAAACGTCTTATACTTAGTGTATACTTAAGGTATATACACCAACATATTGCACTGCAAGTATAGACGGCACGTATAATCTTGCATTTGCAGAAATTAGTGACACATAGCAATAGTGTTGGGAGTAAAAACAAAAGCCCTGCACAAACTGAGAGAGAGACAAGTCGGTCAAAGAGTCACAGCATGGAGGGATGACTCATTTAAAAGTGATTAATTTGGTTTTGCGGTCTGAGCGATAGGACCCAGAGCCGGAAAACATCCATGAATTTGCTAGCTAAGGAGTTCGGCAAGCCCAGGCAGAGGCACAAAGACGTAAATGCAGCCTTGTTGTCAGCCAGCAGCCAGCATGAGACACAAAGCCAAATACCTTGATTACGTCAATTACTGTGGCTCTGACAGCACCCCAGGGACCGTTCTAACCGCCATTCATAACAAAGCCTGCCACAGAACAACTTCCCTGGCTCAGGTTAACTTCAGGACAGGTAACACACACACACACACAATAGCAAACAGACCAAAACACACACACAATAGCAAACAGACCAAAACACACACACAATAACAAAAAGACAAAAAAGCACACACCTCCCAAAACTATTACCTCTACACTTCTTGAGTATATTTTTCCAGAACACTACTGTTTGACTAGAAGACTTGTGGTGACTTCAGGTCAATCCCTGCCTCATGCCTCCTACAATTCTTGTCTGGCAGTTTAACTACTTAGCATTTTTCCCCTTTACCTTTGAGATTGAAAGATAAAAGCCAGAATATTCACAGCTGACAGGTTATTTTATGTTCGTCAAGTGTGGACAAGTGTGTGTATGTGCGTGGGCGGTGAGGCTGGGGTTGCAGGGTTCAAAACCATGCCAAACCAAAGCCTTGACACATAAGCATAACCCTCAATCACCCACATGGTGTAGAAAAACCCAAACAGTCAAACAATAACAGAGCTTTGTTTACTGCCAGTTTGAGCCACTGATGTGTGAGTTCTGGACAGTGAGAGGAGGAGGAGCAGAGACAAGTATTTCTGAGTGGCTGCCAGTTCCGCCCAGGAAAAAGTATCTGACCAGGATAAGCTGGAAAAGGAATAGTCATAACAGTGCCAGAATTCTTGTGTTGATGATGAGTTTATAGCCAGTTGCTTTTGAAGAACTGTGACTGGATATTGCAGTAAAGAGCTGATCTCTCTGTTGAGTCTAGCTTGGTTGCATGGGCTGTTTACATCGGAAGTGGACCTCTGTGCGCTAAGCTGCTTGTCGTGGGCTAAACAGGCGAAATCCTTTGAGATGGGCCACCGGAGTGTGAGAGACAGTCTCCTGATCTGTTGATGGACAGGTGGAGTAAACAGAGTGAATGGGGTGCGAGATATGAGTCATCACATTGAGCTCCCTTCTCTCTCCCTTTCTTTCTCTGCGCCCCTCTCTCTCTCGCTCTCTCTGTGTGCCTAACTTGGTCTGCTACACATCCGCTCTTCTAAAGTCCCCCGTCATCACCACAGGCATACTTCAGCAATTACCTTTCACCCACACACTGTCAGTCACGTGCCTGAAATAACAGCCTGTTTCACTGTCCCATTCACCACACAGCCAGTGCTTCAACACCCCCCCCCCCCCCTTCTCCATCACATAGAAACACATATACTGTACATATTTTGAATCTGATTGCCATTTTATTGCCGTTGGCTTTGTGGAGGGAAATGTGCAGACTGAAAGGTGCAAGGGAATGGTTGATTGTTATCTAGCTGTATTCTACAGCCAGTCCTCTCTCGTCTTCTCCACTGCCCAGACCCAGGGCCATCTGGGGAGAAGATGTGGTATGCAGCTCTCATGATTAAAGATAAATATGTCCCATTACATTACATCTAATATACAGTACACAGTACAGCGCAGGAGACAGTGAGTCATCTCAATGGGGTCAGCATCTGTGATATGGGAAAATATCAATAGAAAATGTCATGTCAGTTGTGCAGAGGTGAGGACAGAGTCAAGCGCAGGACACAGAACTGAGTAAAATAACGTACTTTACTCTGAAAAATAAATCTGCCAAAATAATCCACGCAGGGATAACAACCCTAACACAAAAGACTAACACAAACCAGGAACAATCACACACAAAACATAATGGGAACCAGAGGGTTAAGTAGGGAAATAATAATAATAACTTAATTTGAACCAGGTGTGTACACTCAAGACATAACAAATGGAAAAAGAAACATGGATCGGTGGCAGCTAGAAAGCCGGTGACGACGACCGCCGAGCGCTGCCCGAACAAGGAGAGGCACCAACTTCGGCGGAAGTCGTGACAATATAACATGTCAACAGACATTTCCCTGGTATTAGTCGTTTTACCACAACACATTACATCTTGTCTGTCATACATACACATTGGAGACCTCTTGTTCATATTGCTCCTCCTCTGTCTTGGTAGAAGGTTGTCACTGTCACTGTCACCCTCAACAGGACTAGAAATGACATCATGTATCCCTCTCAGGACATTACAACTGTCAATTCCAGGACAAAATTATACAATAGGACGGCTTAGCTTAATTGCCATTACATCAATTGTTTTCTGTTGAGAATTTCAGCCAGGCTATCTTTAGACGGATGCTAATGAGGATCATTTTGAACGTCTAGAGAGTCAGGCAGTACTTGCACTCGTTTACTACCAAATATTTTTGATATTTTTCTTTACAAATCTGTAATCAATTTTCTGTTGCTAATTGTTTCTGATCCAGTAAATCACTTTAGAAAATTACTGTAAAAATAAACAATCTGTAATTAAATAGGACAATGTCGGTCAAAGCTAATGACTTACTACTGTACAAATATACGATAGAGCCTTACATGCAATAATAAGCCTGGTAAGAAGTACAGAAAGTAAACTGACAACAGAGAACAGGAGTCAGATTGTGTGTGATTTGACTCTGCAGACGAGAATTTAAACAAATCATCCAGAGCCTCTTTGAAGGCCAACCAGGGATTCATACAGATTAACGGAACAGGTATCTTGCACAGAGCAATTTATAGACCAACATACCCGTAAAATATTACGACCCACATTCTTTCCATTATTAAAAACTGCAACATCTCGCCGACAGTTTCTATGGCACAACAAGATATATAAAAAAATCGAATGCACATTTCAAGTGAAACGTCCCTTATCAGAGAGAAGATTATCATTCTTTTTGGCTCTAACCATGTAATGCAGTATGCCATATCTTCCTACAACACATGCACAATAGTTCTTACCAATGTAAGTAATCCCCTATCAAGAATGTAAAATATTGGATTCACGCATGCAACCAGAATCAATATGTACCCAAACACACCTTCACAGTTGTTAACACAAAGACACATGATGCATGTAGGAAATAGAGATTAAACTGCATATTAAGACTTGGCAAGCATCCCAAATGACACCCTAGAGTGAAGTGCAATATTAAGAGGTGCGCTAGGAAGGGAATAGAATGTGCATTTGGAATGTACAGATGGGATTCTTGTTTCCTTGGCCACACAGTCCTTCACCCAGAGTTAGAACAATAGAATGGACATGAACCGTCTTATGATGGGATAAAGGTCAGCCTTCTTGGTCAGAGTTGGTCAACCAGTGCTGTGATAAGATCATGGAAAACACCATTCTAATATCCGACAACTCTTTGCAACAATGGGACCAGCTAAGCTTGTTAGCAACGGCGCTGGTCCGATTTGTGACGACGTTGTCTTACCTGTATTTTTTCGACCTAGTCTGCAGAGACAGGAAGAGAAATTAATGTCCCTGTGAGAACAAAGCAGTGCAGGATAGGCCAGCTAACAATATGCTCAGTTCCTTATATCCATCAGCGCTCAACAAGGAAATGTAGGCCAGCACAACACAATACCTGGCTGCAGAAGGAAGATGACATCATTTCTCCTAAATGAAATGATTCATTGTCTTCTCTTTAGCAGTAAACTTCAAACACACAATACACTTTTTTTTGTGATGGTTAAAACAAAGCCTTCGTAAGCAAATAAGGGATAATTTTAACATGAAATATAAACTCAGATGATTGGTTTTCGCTGACTTCAATATCAAAGGCAAATCTGACCAGCTTTTGTTAGAGGCTTGTATAACTTTTGCCCAATATAAAAAGATGATCATTCATACAAGTACATTAGGTTACCCTGGGTATTGTATCATTACACACAATGTAAAGGGGCAGGTTCGATCCCCTCAATTGTTATACCGCAGTGGCAATACTCGGTTTCTTTGTCTGTGAAAAACAGCCTCAGCTCCTGGACAGTGAACAACTATACCAAAAAGACAACAGTACGAAACGCTGTGATTAGACCATGTCTAGATCTTGTACGCCACCTCCTGGTCAAATACATCATGACACTCAGATATCTCCACACTTGGAACACCTGCTCTTTTCATGACAAACTGACCAGGTGAAAGCTATGATCCCTTATTGATGTCACTTGTTAAATTCACTTCAAATCAGTGTAGATGAAGGGGAGGAGACAGGTTAAAGAAGGATTTTTAAGCCTTGAGGCAATTTGACACATTTTGCGTGTGCCATTCAGAAGGTGAATGGACAAAAAAAGATTTAAATCGCCTTTGAACGGGGTATGGTAGCACCGGTTTGAGTGTGTCAAGAACTGCAATGATGCTGGATTGTTCATACTCAACAGTTTCCCGTGTGTATCAAGAACAGTCCACCACCCAAAGGACATCCAGCCAAATTGACAACTGTGGGAAGCATTGGAGTCAACATGGGTCAGCATCCCTGTGGAATGCTTTCGACACCCGATAAATTGAGGCTGTTCTGGGGGCAAAAGGGGGTGCAACTCAATATTAGGAAGGTGTTCTTAATGTTTTGTTCACTCAGTGTATAAGACAATGAACCACAACAAAAGATAAGACAGTAATGGTTGAAGTTCTAGACAGTAATGTCCTTGACTGATGTGATGCGGGTCATCAGTCGTCCATCCTTTACCAGACTGTTTTGTGTTGGCAGTCCAGGTGTAAACGCCTTACCCCAGCCCACACAACAGTTTGTTTTGAGGGTGTTACTGGTAGCTTTGAGACCTAACATGAAAATAAACACATGCACAGATTAATTTAGCTCACTTTCTAATCATAACAACTAGGGATTATGTCCTGGCATTTTTAGTAACCATGAGCAATGTGGATCACATGTTTTACAAATTATTTGGGTGTCTGTGTAGATGTGAACACACACACACACTCTATGTCATACAAATATATAAAACATGTTCAAATAATACAATTTGTCCCTGTTTAGTTTATTTCATGATGCCTCCCTCCTAGGCAAATACCTGTTCCCAATAGCTTAAGAAACATTTATATACAGGAAATGGTCAATAAAAAGATATAGTGAACATAACTTTAAACTGAAAAACTAGGTATATACTCACTGCAGCAAATGAATCCACAATTTCACCTATCCTGTCTCGTACATCAGAATGTGTATTTCAAAGTACCAGAATCAAACTGTTTGTTACATGTGATCAGTAAAACCAGATGATTGTGCAAAACATTTGAAGGACTGTAGCTAAGACAGGTCTGCTCAAATTAAACAGCAAGACAACTTTTTAAAGTAAGATAATTTCTCTTAACTTTTTTTCATGGATACTTAAAGCTACTGGGATTTATTATATTCATTGGGGAAAGCAGTGACAGATTTCATTAAGATTTCCTTTGCAGCATATTGACATCACCATTGACCAGACAATCAGCCTCCTGGGATTCATTAGCATAATAAACAATCCTCCCCAAAAAACACAAAGTCACATAATTCTCACTGACTGTCCATTAAAATGAGGCGCAAGTGAACAACTTCTCCCACCTCAACATAGCAAAGATAAACAAGTCAAGTACTTTAACAGCTAACAATAAAATTCTAAGGCAACATGTGAACTAAAAACCAACATTTAGGAGAGGGATAGGTCTCTCCTTGTATACAGTGTTTTCGGGAAGTATTCAGACCCTTTTACTTTTCCCACATTTTGTTACGTTACCACCTTATTCTAAAATTTGATTCCATCTACACACAATACCCCATAATAACATTAAAAATTCAGACCCTTTGCTATGAGACTCGAACTCAAGCTCAGGTGCATCCTGTTTCCATTGATCATCCTTGAAATGTTTCTACAACTTGGAGTCCACCTGTGAGGAAGGATACCAAAAAAATGTCTGCAGCATTGAAGGTCCCCAAGAACACAGTGGCCTCCATCATTCTTAAATGGAAGAAGTCTGGAACCACCAAGAATCTTCCTAGAGCTGGCCGCCTGGCAAAACTGAGCAATCGGGGGAGAAGGGCCTTGGTCAGGGAGGTGACCAAGAACCCGATGGTCACTCTGAAGGAGCTCTAGGGTTCCTCTGTGGAGATGGGAGAACCTTCCAGAAGGACAACCATCTCTGCAGCACTCCACCAATCAGGCCTTTATGGTAGAGTGGCAAGACGGAAGCCACTCCTCAGTAAAAAAGCACATGACAGCCTGCTTGGGGTTTGCCAAAAGTCACCTAAATATTATCAGACCATGAGAAACAAGATTATCTGGTCTGATGAAACCAAGATTGAACTCTTTGGCCAGAATGCCAAGCATCACATCTGGAGGAAACCTGGCACCATCCCTATGGTGAAACATGGTGGTGGCAACATCATACTGTGGGGAGACTAGTCAGGATCGAGGGAAAGATGAACAGAGTAAAGTACAGAGAGATCCTTGATGAAAACCTGCCCAAGAGCACTCAGGACCTCAGACTGGGGGAATGGTTCAACTTCCAACAGGACTACGACCCTAAGCACACAGCTAAGACAATGCAGGAGTGGCTTCGGCACAAGTCTGTGAATGTCCTTGAGTGGCCCAGCCAGAGCCCGGACATGAACCCGATCAAACATCTCTGGAGAGACCTGAAAGTAGCTGTAGAGCAATGCTCCCCAAGAATGGGAGAAATTTCCCAAATACAGGTGTGCTAAGCTTGTAGCTTCATACCCAAGAAGACTCGAGGCTGAAATCTCTGCCAAAGGTGCTTCAACAAAGTACTGAGTAAAGGGTCTGAATATTTATGTAAATGTGATATTTCAGCTTCTTATTTATAATAACAAAAATGTCAAAACACCTGTTTTTGCTTTGTCATTATGGGACATTGTGTGTAGATTGATGAAGGAAATGTTTTTATTGAATCAATTTTAGAACAAGGCTGTAACGTAACAAAATGTGGAAAAAGTCAAGGGGTCTGAATACTTTCCGAATGCACTGTACCTCAGTATATTCCCATACCAGATAAGATTATAATCCCTAACACAAAAACGGTGTCTTACTTATACAAAGTAAAATTATAGAATAATAAAAGACAAAGAAACACAAAATACTGAAGTCTTGATTAAACATGTTGCACTTTCAACCTCGTACAAAGTTTATTTTACTTAAGCAGGTTGAAAAAATAAAGTCTCATATTTTGCTTGTGTCAAGACATTCTTTTTTTTATCCACAGACACATCATGGATATGCAAGGCATATCTAAAATACATCCACCGTTAAAATGAATGCAACTTACATTAAATAGTTTCAGATAGGTTGTCAGGTTGTGGTGGATTTCTTCTGTGAGGCTGCCATAAAAACTAGGAGCGAGAACGGAGACGTCTACATTATATAGATACAAGAGATACAAGAGATACAAGAGTGGCTATTTCTGCCTAAGAGGGTAAAAAACACACTTAGAACTTAGTGTTCACAGTCAAATAAATTCAGTTCGTAATGATTTAAAACGCCAAATTCTGAACGTAACTCACACGTCCATCTTTGTTTTTCACATTCTCAAGGACACATGGCCACTAGCCAGTAAGGAAGACAGGTCAGGGTCAGACTAACCAACGGGAGGACTGGACTGTGGGAGGAGGACCCACACACGGACCAGGCAGCCCAGGGGAGGGTCCGAGGGGCCCTGAGAGCAATAGAGACAAACATATTTCACACCCCTCACTGGCCTCCCCTTCCATCAGGCTGTGGAACACAAGGCAATAGGAGGTTACTGTACAGGACTCACACCTCAAGAAGCATCCTTTCTGACCCAAAGGATGGCTGACCATTGAGGGCTAGAAGCCCACTTCTCTGCCCTCTGTGTTCACTGTACCTAGGGCAATCACAACCTCATGACTACAGCGCTTTATGGAGAGAGAGGGTAGATAGATGCTGATTGTTTTGGTCTGCAATCAAAGAATATACTGTAAAGATGTGCATACATATGGACACAGAGACTTTCCATAACAGCCTGCTTGAGTGCACCTTATTGTCCATTCCATGTTATCAGCAGTGTGTCTGACGCAACACGCAGGTATACAGTAAAACACAGGTCTCTTTACAGTACAAGGTAAAACAAGATCCACTGGAACCTACAGGGCCCAGGTGCTGGTGGGCAGGGGCACCTAGGTTGAGATCATAGCTAACATAGGGCAGAGGGAGGAGGAGAGAGATAGCGGCAAATGCTTTGCAGGTAGGGTTTGGGTTTCAGTCTAGACTACAGCTGACCCAGGACAGTAGAGGTTTGGGTTTCAGTCCAGACTACAGGTGACCCGGGAAAGTAGAGTTTAGTGTTTCAAACCAGACTACAAGTGACCCAGAACAGTAGAGGTTTGGGTTTCAGACCAGACTACAGGTGACCCAGATCAGTAGAGGAGAGGAAGAGAAGAGGAGGAGAACAGGGGATATGACATGGGGAGAGTTTGTTTGTGTCTCTGCAGCATGAGCCAGGTAGGGGCCAGCTTGTGGATCATCATGAGGTGCCCTGTCTCTTCGGTTGTTGGGCGCGGATCAGTTCCAGCTGCTTCTTGCACTTCTGGTAGTAGGTGGACAGAGACTTATTCTCCTCCTGCAGCTTCTTGTGCTCCTGGACCAGGCGGGACGTGTTCTGCTGGTCCTTCTCATCTTGGTCCAGTTCAGCGATCAACTCCTTCCTGGAGATATAGATTGGTATAATTTACACAAACTCAGCAAAAAAAGAAACATCCCCTTTTCAGGACCCTGTCTTTCAAAGAAAATTCGTAAAAATCCAAATAACTTCACAGATCTTCATTGTAAAGGGTTTAAACACTGTTTCCCATGCTTGTTCAATGAACCATAAACAATTAATGAACATGCACCTGTGGAACGGTCGTTAAGACACTAACAGCTTACAGACGGTAGGCAATTAAAGTCACAGTTATGAAAACGTAGGACACAAAAGAGGCCTTTCTACTGACTCTGAAAAACACCAAAAGAAAGATGGCCAGGGTCCCTGCTCATCTGCGTGAACATGCCTTAGGCATGCTGCAAGGAAGAATGAGGACTGCAGATGTGGCCAGGGCAATACATTGCCATGTCCATACTGTGAGATGCCTAAGACAGCGCTACAGGGAGACAGGACGGACAGCTGATCGTCCTCGCAGTGGCAGACCACGTGTAACAACACCTGCACAGGATCGGTACAGCCGAACATCACATCTGCGGGACAGGTACAGGATGGCAACAACAACTGCCCGAGTTACACCAGGAACACACAATCCCTCCATCAGTGCTCAGACTGTCCGCAATAGGCTGAGAGAGGCTGGACTGAGGGCATGTAGGCCTGTTGTAAGGCAGGTCCTCACCATACATTACCGGCAACAATGTCGCCTATTGGCACAAACCCACCGTCGCTGGACCAGACAAGACTGGTAAAAAAGTGCTCTTCACTGACGAGTGGCGGTTTTGTCTCACCGGGGGTGATGGTCGGATTCGCGTTTATTGTCAAAGGAATGAGCGTTGCACCGAGGCCTGTACTCTGGAGTGGGATCAATTTGGAGGTGGAGAGCCCGCCATGTTCTGGGGCGGTGTGTCACAGCATCATCGGACTGAGCTCATTGTCATTGCAGGCAATCTCAATGCTGTGCGTTACAGGGAAGACATCATCCTCCCTCATGTGGTACACTTCCTGCAGGCTCATCCTGACATGACCCTCCAGCATGACAATGCCACCAGCCATACCTCTTGTTCTGTGAGTGATTTCCTGCAAGACAGGAATGTTAGTGTTCTGCCAATGCCAGCGAAGAGCCCAGATCTCAAATCCCATTGAGCACGTCTGGGACCTGTTGGATCGGAGGGTGAGGGCTAGGGCCATTCCCCCCAGGCATGTCCGGGAACTTGCAGGTGTCTTGGTGGAAGAGTGGGGTAACATCTCACAGCAAGAACTGGCAAATCTGGTGCAGTCCATAGGAGGAGATGCACTGCAGTTCTTAATGCAGCTGGTGGCCACACCAGATACTGACGGTTACTTTTCATTTTGACTTCCCCTTTGTCCAGGGACACATTATTCAATTTCTGTTAATCACATCTGTGGAACTTGTTCAGTTTATGTCTCAGTTGTTGAATCTTATGTTCATGCAAATATTTACACGTTAAGTTTGCTGAAAATAAATGCAGTTGACAGTGAGAGGACGTTTCTTTTTTTACATGTGCCACAATGGTGCACTTTACAATACAGAAAACTTAATTGCAGTGCAGTTTACATAAGAAAATAAACATGACTAAGATTAAAAAGAAAGGTGTCGGAGAGGAGAGAAAAGCATACAGAATGACAACAAGAAAAAAAGGAAAGGGATATGCCATTAAAGCTGCAATATGTAACTTTTTGGGTGACCCCGACCACATTCACATAGACATGTGGTTAGAGCGTTGGGCCAGTAACCGAAAGGTTGCTGGATCGAATCCCCAAGCTGACAAGGAAAAAATCTGTCGTTCTGCCCCTGAACAGGGCAGATAACCCACTGTTCCCCGGTATCTGTTCTGTGCCCCATTTCTATGCTTCCTGTTCTTTAAGTTTTGTTTTTGTGTCATCTACTTTTGGTTTTGTAAACCAGCTTCAAAACAGCTGAAAATACAATATTTTTGATTTAATGAAAATATATTTTACAGTGGTTTAGAGGGAACAATGATTCTGTACACCAGTGGTTTTCAACTGGTTTTGTCTGGGGACCCAAATTTGAAAGTCATAATTAAGTCACAACCCAATATTATGGACTGTTGATGATAACATTTTGTAATGTTGCATTGCAGCTGCCTTCTTGGGCAGGTTTCACTTGCAAAATAGACTCAATTATGGTATTAAAGAAAGTCATTCCACAGCCATATTAACTGAGAACACATGTATTATCAATTCAAGAGAATAAGCCATTTAATTAGGCGACCAGTTCAGGGGTGGGGTGTAATAAATGATCAGACTCAGTAACACATACCAGTGTTTAAAATAGAAGAAACAACAATCATTAGGAATTCTTTATTAATGACTCATGACAGGTGAGAGCAGGATACTCTCCCATTACGCTGCAGCAGAATGGCAGTGTCATTTCCAGGAAGTGCATCCTCAGTCCGCTATCAAATGACAGCTCCACCAGCTGATCCTATTCATTACTTGGCAACGTGACGCTTCCCATCTCCACTCAAAAGGGGTCCCGGGTCCAGTCGTCTAGTCTCCTGTTCTCCTCCAGGAAGTAGTCGCAAAACCTTCCCTGCAGCTTGACAAGATGCTGTTTAACTATTTATTTTTCAGTGTGTCGCGGTGCCTTATGTTGATCAGATTCTGAATCTCGAAAATCATGATTTGCCCAAATGGTAAGCTTCATCTGGAAGCCATGCAGTTTGTCCCTCTGTTAAAATGGATTATCACCCCTCCCTTGCATTGACACATTGAGCGAATTCAGATGATTAAAAATATCTGCCAGGTAGGCAATTTGCGAGAGCCATTCTTCACAATCGAAATGTTTGAAGCTCATAAAAGCAACCCAGCAGTTTACCCCTGGAAAGCCAGTGGACCTCTGCATGATAAAGCACCTGCTGGTGCTCGCTCCCCATATCCCTGCAGAAGGCCTGGAAACACCCGCTGGTGCTCGCTCGCCATATCCCTGCAGAAGGCCTGGAAACACCCGCTGGTGCTCGCTCGCCATATCCCTGCAGAAGGCCTGGAAACAACCACTTTTCACTCACATTGTGGAGAGTGGCGTGGAGCTCAGACATGATGTCCTTCACTGCCAAAGCCCCCCTTGTAGGAAGCAGTGGATCCACGTCGCACTCGGTGCTCTCTTCAGGATCCGCTTTACTACTCCAGAGTGCTGTCCCGTCACGGCAGCTGCAGCATCTGTGGTCACACTGACACACCCATCCCAGGCCAGTCCCACGGAGCCCAGGAACATATCCATTGTGCTAAAGACTGGAGTGGTGGTGGTGGGCAAATCGACACTAAAAAGGAACTGCGTCTCGAAGTTATTATCCCAGACGTGTCTGACATAGACCATTAGAATTGCATGGTTAGCTATATCTGTGAATTCATCAAGCTGCAGTGCGTAATGGAAATTTGCACTGATGTACTCTGATGTCTGGCACGTTATGTCCCCAGACATGTCCTGGATTCTCCTCCTCATAGTGTCATTGGATATGGGTATAGTTTTAAGTATGTTGAGGCTGACTCTACGAAGATTTCAGTGCATTTATCAATCGCAGCAGGGAGTATGAGATCCTCTGCGCTGGTGTTTTTGTTGTTGTTGCACTTAGCAATACGCTGGGCCACAAGGTATGATGCACAAAGTGCCTTTTCTTGTACCGCGCAGACGTTCTTCAATGAATCTTGTGAGGCCTCCAGATATTGACATTTCCTTTAATAAAAAAAGTCAGCTGTCTTTGTCTTTGTGGCTTGGATGCTTGGTGCCCAGATGCCTTTTCATTTTGGGTTTCATGTTCTCATTAGCTAACGGTCTACACTCACCCTGCCTCTCTTCTATATAAAACTATACTTATAGATGTGTATGGTCACATTCAGCAGGGCCTACAGTACAGACTAGAGTTAATTACACTGAACTCTGGAGCGCTAACAGAATGAAAGAACAGAGCATTACCTCAGCCCTTTGGTGGTGGCTGAACGCTTGCCCTACAAGATGGAGAGGTAAAGTAAATGTTCACTATTTACCTTCTCTGGATCAGCAAGGCGATTTCTGTCTGCACTTTTAGGTACTCCTGGGCCATTTTACAGTGCTGCTCAAACACAGCCATGGACTCTTTGGAGTTTGGGCAAGGAGCGAGGGGCTGAAAATAAACCATGCGATTAATTGATTTGGAAGCATATATCCAGTTAGATGATATAAATACATTTTAGAGTTTATCAGATTCATCTGAGCTTTTAAAAATATACAAAATATCTCACCGCCGTTGCCAGTGGATATTTATACAGACATTCCTCTTTTTAGATAACCTCTGAGAAAAGGATGCTATCCTGCCCTAATTGAATTAGTCCATTTGCAGTGTCGTTGAAATCATCTTTGAGTGGGGAAAACATCAACATTTCAATTAAAACAAAATAGCATATCCACACGTAAAAAAAAAAAATCAAGATTCACTGTGACACCATATTGTTTTTGGACAGGTCCACACAAACAGTTGAATGGGATGGGAGTGAGAACAAGATGTATCGTGGTATAAAATAATGCTTAACATTAGCAGGACAGGGACAAGGGAGGTCCGGTATGAAATGATTCCCTACCTGCAGCTGGTGGTCCAGAGTGAGATATGCCATGGGAATGGAGTTGTCTGAGCCGTTGGTATCTGGGCAGGAGAGAGCAAGACTCGTGTTTTTTTGTTGCTCTGACAGTGACAGTAGTGGACTCGGTGTAAGCTGAGTCCACTGGGCAGGCATTCAGTTATCAATAGACACCAGAAGTCCTTCAACAGAAATAGACCCTTGTCTTTTTGCATATCTTTTTGCATATCCCAACTCGGTGACCCTGGAGCAATTAGGGTTAAGGCCTTGCTCAAGGGCAGATTTTTCAACTTGACGCCTTGGGGATTAGAACTAGCTACCTTTTGGTTACTGGCCCAGCGCTCTAACCCTCTAGGCTACCTGCCACCAATACTACTGTACCTGTGGGGTCATCGGGAGAGAAGCTATAGCCTCTGCTGCTGGTCTTATCAGGCGGCATCATCCTCACACTGGGACTGGATGACCTGCTGCTGTTCCGGCTCCCCTGTAACAGGCCAACAACACTGTCAATCACTCATACAGCCAATCGTAGAAGATCAGAGGTGGAAACACATGTCCACAAAATGTCCCTTTAAATAATAATTTATGCCATTTGGTAGACGCTTTTATCCAAAGCAACTTACAGTCATGCATACATTTTACGAGTGGGTGGCCTTGGGAATTGAACCTACAATCCTGGCATTACAAGCGTCATGGTTTATCAACTGAGCCATACAGGACCGCTATTGCTTTTGTCCACTGAACACAAAACACCAGAACCTCAAGCAAAGTCAACAATTATTATAGCTGTCCTCCCACAGCTTCAAACGGCAACAAAAACCCACATGGGAATCCTGAGCCTCTTTCAGTGGGGTGAAACAACGTATAGTTTGTCAAGTAAAGTGTGAAAAACAAAGTCTTAAGTCTGTCTGGGGTTATGTACACACTCCCGAAAGAGAGAAACATGTAAGAAAACCAGAGGAAAACACTCCGTCCAACTACTGGGAACTCACGAGTTGATCTCCACAGATACCTTTTTTGCACAAGGTTATCAGACAAGAACAATACAAATATAAATCAATACAAGTCCAGAGTCTACTTCATCTTTAAACTAAACAGGAATTTTGCTACTGCAAAAGAAATGCACAGGGAGACAAGAGAATGTTCTTTCTACACCTGGAACATATTCATCTTCGCAACAGTGACATTCTCCATTACATCACTTAGCTTTTCCGCCATTGGACACCATGTTTGATCGAGCATGCATCAAATTCTCCGAGGAAGCAAAACACGACCAGTTAAAATGCAATGCAATTCAGAGAGAGAGAGAAAAGATACGATACCACCAAAAAAGCTTTTGAGAAAGCTTTCATAACATGCATTTCTCCCTCTGTGAAAGGCTTATGTACGGTGTTACACTAGTCAATCCAGGCCTTGTAGGGCACCTGACCTGGCCGTCCTAGTGTAGGGCACCTGACCTGGCCGTCCTAGTGTAGGGCACCTGACCTGGCCGTCCTAGTGTAGGGCACCTGACCTGGCCGTCCTAGTGTAGGGCACCTGACCTGGCCGTCCTAGTGTAGGGCACCTGACCTGGCCGTCCTAGTGTAGGGCACCTGACATGGCCGTCCTAGTGTAGGGCACCTGACATGGCCGTCCTAGTGTAGGGCACCTGACATGGCCGTCCTAGTGTAGGGCACCTGACATGGCCGTCCTAGTGTAGAGCACCTGACCTGGCCGTCCTACTGTAGAGCATTTTACCTGGCCGTCCTACTGTAGAGCATCTTTCCTGGCCGTCCTACTGTAGAGCATCTTACCTGGCTGGACTCTGTGCCGACCCCAGGGAGGTCCTGTACAGATCTCCGTCTCTGCACCTCGCAGGTGGCTGTGGACAGGATAGAGAGATAGAGGAACCGTTAAAACCTAGACACAGTTCCAGGGGGACTTGTCTGTCTGAGGTCTGTGAAAAGTGGGGTATCCAAACCACAGAGCCACACAGAGACAGGACATTTGCACAGATTTAACCCCCGACTCCTTGGCCAGTCACATGTGCTCTGGTATGCCCATAGCATGACCATAGCGTAGTAGTCATCCCCCTCAACCCCCACACTAACACAGCACAACACACACACACACACACCTACCACATGAATAGCTAGGCCTCACTGTGTCACGTTTGTGCAGATCTGCTTTTTTGGGGGGGGGGGCTGTGAGTAAGGGATGCTGGTGATGGGAAACTAGGGTATTTTAGGGTTCATAGCACATCTTGTCTGAGGCCCAGCAAAGGCCAACGGGCAGGGGGTCCTGTGCTGAATAGCACAATCAGGTCTGGTCTGGCCCTGATCTGCACCCTGCCTCCACTCCTTCATCCCCAGCCAAGGTAAACCGGAGGTTGGCTATGACCTGCCTCCACTCCTTCATCCCCAGCCAAGGTAAACCGGAGGTTGGCTATGACCTGCCTCCACTCCTTCATCCCCAGCCAAGGTAAACCGGAGGTTGGCTCTGACCTGCCTCCACTCCTTCATCCCCAGCCAAGGTAAACCGGAGGTTGGCTCTGACCTGCCTCCACTCCTTCATCCCCAGCCAAGGTAAACCGGAGGTTGGCTCTGACCTGCCTCCACTCCTTCATCCCCAGCCAAGATAAACCTGAGGTTGGCTCTGACCTGCCTGACATTGTCAGAATAACAGGTGAAATTATAGCCATCTGGCAGTTAGAAGTATTATTAGTTCGATCTATGCTGGAGAATTATGAACAATGTCTTCTGAGTTGGTTGTTTTCAGAGTCTGAATATTCAGCTGCTGGGAATTTTCTGGCGATGGGAGCACTGGGAGGTTTTTTTTACCCTCCGCACACCCCTTGGCATCAATCCCAGACCCATACAACATTTGAACTACTGCAACAAGGGCAATATTTAAGGTGGAAACCATTAAAAAAACCATTTGGGACAATTTAAGTTACATTTCTAACTAAACAATACCCTCAACAACTGATTTTTTCTTTCTTTCTAAACTACAAAATTGTGAATGCATAACTTTTTACATGATATGGAAGCGAACATCTAAAACTACCTTGACCTCCCTTATTGCACAAAACTCAGAAACAAAGACACTACACACAGGCAGACACACACACACACACACACAAACAATACACTGAATGTTGGATTGAGACAAATGCTAATTTGTCACTGCAGTAGTTGTTGCTCTAGGCCTATACAGTGCCTTCAGAAAGTATTTATACACATTCGACTTATCAAATTTTGTTGTGTTACAGCCGGAATTCAAAATGGAAGTTAGAAAATGTATTGAAAATTAACACACAGAAATATCTCATTTACATAAGTATTCACACCCCTGAGTCAACACATGTAAGAATCACCTTTGGCAGGGATTACAGCGGAGTCTTTCTTGGTCTCTAGTTGGATTGTACAATATTTGCACATTATTCTTTGAAAAAAAATCAAATAAAAATCAAGCTGTCAAGTTGGTTGTTGATCATTCCATGAGTCATTTTCAAATCTTACTACTCAGGAACATTGAACGTCATCTGTGCAAGCAATTCCAGTGTATATTTGGCCTTCTGATTTAGGGTAGTGTCTTGCTGAAAGGTGAATTTGTTTCCCAGTGTCTGATGGAAAGTAGACTGAACCAGGTTTTTCTCTAGGATTTTGCCTGTGCTTAGATCTATTCCATTTCTTTTGATCTTAAAAAAGTCCTAAGTCAATGACAAGCATACAAATAACATGATGCAACCACCACCATGCTTGAAAATATGAAGAGTGGTACTCAGTGAAGTGTTATTGCTCCAAACATAACCCTTTGTGTTCAATACATAGTTACTTTCTTTGCCAAATGGTTTTGCAGTTTTACTTAAGTGCCTCATTGCATACAGGATGCATGTTAGGATTATTTTGATTCTGTACAGGCTTCCTTTTCACTCTGTCATTTTGTCACACAGGTTAGTATTGTGATGGAACTACAATGTTGATGCATCCTCAATTCTCCCATTATCAGTCATTAAACTGGAACTGTTTTAAAGTCAGCATTGGCCTCATGGTGAAATCCCTTAGTTCAGTTAAAGGAGAGGACGGACACCACTAGGAAGGACAACTGTACCTTTGTAGTGACTGAGTGTATTGATACACCATCCAAAGTGTAATTAACAACTTCACCATGCAGAAAAAGGGATATTCAATGTTTTTATTTTTACCCATCTACCAATAGGTGTCCTTCTCTGCGATGCATTGGAAAACCTCCCTGGTCTTTCTGTTTGAATCTGTGTTGGAAATTCACTGATAGACATTACAGATGTGTGGGGTACAAGAGGTAGTCATTCAAAAATCATCATAAACACTATTGCACACAGAGTCCATGCAACTTGTGACATTTTTACTCATTAACTTATTTACTCATGAACTTATTTAAGCTTGCCATAACAAAAGCGCTGAATACTTAAGACATGTCAGCTTTTTCTTTTTAATAACATTTGTAGAAATGTCTAAAAACCTAATTCCAATTTGACATTATGGGTATTGTGTGTAGGCCAGTGACATAAAACCTCAATTTAATCTATTTTAAATTCAGGCTGTAACACAACATGTGGAAAAGGTCAAGTGGTGTGAATACTTTCTGAAGGCGCTGTAGATCAGAATAAGGTCCTGTCATTGTGTGATTGTTATTTTGCGTGTAAAAATAATATACTTTGCTGCTGTCAAGTATGTACAATATGGCAACAGAGGTGCTAGCGAGGATAGCCATTTGAAGTCCCACCCTACTATGATAACACTGAATAGACATTTTATTTAGGATGCCAACCCAGAACTTCAAAAAACTTGAGAAATGCTTCATACTAATTAAACTACTAAATGGAGACTGGGTTCAAATGAACTGAAGAAATGAGTGACATCTAGGTGTGCCACATCTACATCTATATCCCCTTATGTCAGCCCTCTCCTTTAGTCACTGATTAATTAACTACTCCTTCAACATGTCTCTCGCAGCTCCTCCTTCCTAAATAGAAAGGCCTTTATTTGTTTGAAATCCAGTGCTGCTGTCCCCGTTTCCTTCATCCTCATCTTGGGTGGTAATAATAGCTGTGACCCTCAATGTGAGGTCAATCAATCAAATCGACCAAGTTAATGGATGCAAAGAGAAAAAAAAGAAGCTTTTAACAGACGTCCTCTATGCATGAAAGACAAGGACGAGCTGAGAGAGCAAGCCAAGCCAACCGATTTACTCCCTGCATGCCTACAGCAAAGCCAGAAGGACATCTGAGAAACAGACAGGGCCATGAGTTATTAATCTTATCACATCCATTTCACCCCCCCCTTCTGATGGCATGATGATAAAAATAACCTGATGACGTGCGCCTTAATCAACAGCCTATTCTAATGTTTTTGCACATCAGGCTAACACGTTTGGATTCATCCATGAATCTGGATTAGATATGTTGATTGAAAGATGGATCTGTGTGAATCGAAACAGCTTGATCTGCATCTTGTGCCTGGAGGGTGAAACACCGATAAGACCGCCACCATGTGTAACCCATGTCCCTCTTAACGTCTAACAAAACCACAAAAGACAGAGGAAAAAGAGATCTGCGTGTGTTACTCCAGGTTTATCATCATCCATAGCCTCAATACTGATTTGTATCGAGTCATCACTGGTGGTAATATCCCCTTACTAAATAATATCCCCTTACTTCAATTCAATTGTAAAGTGTCAAGGCAGAATATAAGAACTGCATGCCAAATGGCACCCTATTCCATATTTAGTACTCTACTTTTGACCAGGGCCCACAGGGACTCTATAGGGAATAGGGTGACATTTGAGACGCATTGACTACAAGCACCCCTGTAGCCTGTGAGACCTGGAGTAACAGACACTAAAGGCCCAGCAGTGTCAAAGCAACCCACTGATTCAGTTCAGCCAAGCCAGCTATACCCAGGGTACCAAGTAGCCTGGTAGTCCGCACTGGTACCTGTGACGACGATCTTGGGAACGTCCAGAATGGTGCCAAATGACGCCGTTTTACGGTGGCCTCGTTTATACTGGGGACGTGCTGCAACAAATACACACACATAGCTGGCGTACACATGCAGACAAAGAGAGGGCCCAGAGCTGGAGCATACATGTCAGACGCTGCTCTCTCCTCGCTCCCCTCTGGACTGTATTGACATGCAGAGCACATACATGCACAATGCACAGGCAACATGCATCCTGTCCTAAGGTTGGTTGGTTAGTTTCACAACACAGTGCTAGCGATGCTGCATAGGAAGTCTCAGCACAGACATGACAGGCAACTGTTTGACTGTACCAATAGAATATGTATGATAATTGGAATAAAATAAATTGATCAAACCATATTGATGGCACCGAATACTGTAATATAGTAACCATAGAGGAGCACTGAAGATAAACAGATGATAAAGCTAAATATATTACATTTTAAACTAATATTCATATGATATACCATGTACAGCATCAACAATGTGAAATAATTCTATACAATAAGACAGACAACTGAAGATATTTCACAGAAAACAGTCTCACATTAAGCTGAAAAGAAAGCGTGAGGAAAAACCCTGACAAATAGAGACTGAGGCTAATTGTAGCTTACTCATGCCTTGGAAGCTTAATTTTGACAAGGCAGATGATGAATGATGAAAGGCATTCTCTCTGGCTGTGTTTAGACAGGCAGCCCAATTCTGATCTTTTTGTTCCACTAATTGGTCTTTGGAACAATCAGATCAGCTCTGAAAAAGATCCGATGTGATTGGTCAAAAGACCAATTAGTGGAAGAAAGATCATAATTGGGCTGCCTGTCTATAAAGCTCAGCCTGAGCCTTAGATCTGTATGAAGGAGGGGAGATGACTGGCACCAGTGCTGAGGGGCATATGGAGGAGCTTACATGAGGAATCACCTCAGAGATGAAAGCAGATGAAATGCATCTTGACAGACAGGGAGACATGATTTACATTGAAGTCATTTTAGCAGACACTCTAATCCAAAGCAACTTAACAGTACCAGTCAAAAGTTTGGACACACCTACTCATTCCAGGATTGGTCTTTATTTGTACTATTTTCTACATCTTAGAATAATAGTGAAGACATCAAAACTATGAAATAACACACATGGAATCATGTCGGAACCAACAAAAAAAAAAAGTTGAACAAATCAAAATATATTTTAGATTCTTCAAAGTAGTGGTGGTGGGAAAAGTACCCCACTATCATACTTGAGTAAAAGTGAAGATACCCTAATAGAAAATTACTCAAGTAAAAGTGGCCCAGTAAAATTCTACTTGAGTAAAAGTATAAAAGTATTTGGTTTAAAATATACTTAAGTATCAAAAGTAAAAAATAATTTCAAATTCCTTATATTAAGCAAACCGGAAAGCCACGCAAACATTCAGACAACTTCCAAACTAAGCATGTGCGTTTAGTGAGTCCGCCAGATCAGAGGCAGTAGAGATGTTCGGTTGATAAGTGTGTGAATTTGACTATTTTCCTGTCCTGCTAAGCATTCACATAACGAGTACTTTTGGGTGTCAAGGAAAATTTATGGAGTAAAAAGTACAATATTTTCTTAAGGAATGTAGTGAAGTAAAAGTAGTCAAAAATATAAATAGTAAAGTACAGATACCCCAAAAAACTACTTAAGTAACACATGAAAGTATTTTTACATAAGTACTTTACACCACTGCAAAGTAGCCCCCCTTTATCCTTGATGACAGCTTTGAACTCTTGCCATTCTCTCAACCAACTTCATGAGGAATGCTTTTCCAACAGTCTTGAAGGAGTTCCCACATATGCTGAGCACATGGTTGGCTGTTTTTCCTCCACTTTGCAGAACAACTCAACCCAAACCATCTCAATTGGGTTAAGGTCAGGGGATTGTGGCGGCCAGGTCATCTGATGCAGCACTCCATCGCGCTCCTTCTTGGTCAAATAGCACTTACACAGCCTGGAGGTGTGTTAGGTCATTGTCCTGTTGAAAAACAAATAATAGTCCCACTAAGCCCAAACCAGTTGGGATGGCGCATCACTGCAGAATGCTGTTGTAGCCATGCTGGTTAAGTGTCCCTTTAATTCTAAATAAATCAGACAGTGTCACCAGCAAAGCACCCCCACACCACCTCCTCATCCGTTCACCTATTCTGCGTCTCACAAAGAAAAGGTGGTTGGAACCGAAAATCTAAAATTTGGACTCATCACACCAAAGGACAGATTTCCACCGGTCTAATGTCCATTGCTCGTGTTTCTTGGCAAGTCTCTTCTTATTATTGGTGTCCTTTAGTAGTGGCCTGATTCACAGTCTCCTCTGAGAAGTTGATGTTGACATGTGTCTGCTACTTGAACTCTGTGAATCATTTATTTGTGATGCAATCTGACATGTTCCGCAGCAGAGGCAACTCTGCGTCTTCCTTTCCTGTGGTGGTCCTCATGAGAGCCAGTGTCATCATAGCACTTGGTTTTTGTGACTGCACTTGAAGAAACGTTCAAAGTTCTTGAAATGTTCCAGATTGACTGACCTTCATGTCTTATAGTAATGATGGACTGTCATTTCTCTTTGCTTATTTGAGCTGTTCTTGCCATAATATGGACTTGGTCTTTTACTAAATAGGGCTATCTTATGTAGCCACCCTACCTTGTCACAACACAACTGGCTCAAATGCACATTAAGGACAGAAATTCAACAAATTAACTTTTAACAAGGCAAACCTGTTCATTGAAACACATGTGACTACCTCATGAAGCTGGTTGAGAGAATTCCAAGAGTGTGCAAAGCTGTCATAATGGCAAAGGGTGGCTACTTTGAAAAATTGCAAATATAAAATCTATTTTGATTTGTTTAACACTTTTGTGGTTACCACATGATTCGATATGTGTTATCATAGTTTTGATTTTCTCTCACTTAGTCGGCTCGGGGCTTCAAACCAGTAACCTTTTGGTTGGGCCTTTTGGTTACTGGCCCAACGCTCTTAACCGCTAGGCTACCTGCCAACCCGATAGTAGCTTTAATGGCGTAGGATGCTCTCTCTCGTACTGAAATAAAGCTGACTTCATTAGCTGACGTAACATTACTGTAAATATGAACTGCTTCTCTTCTAGAAGTGTGTGATGTGTCCAATATGTAGTCCTACACTTGTATAATCCATTTTGGGGTGTGTGAAGGGTGTCGATTCTGACGTTACCTGTGGGAGCGAAAGGCACCCTGTGCTCCAGCTCTGACAGGTCTGCGCTCATTCTTTTGCTCTCTGAGGGCAGCAGACTGTGTGTTCGCTCCGACAGGCTCTCAACACTGCTCCCTCTGGACAGAGGCAGGCTCCACAACGGGTCTACCTGAGAGCACAGACAAAACAGATACTTTTGGCCTACAATACATTTCACTACTTATTCAGTGTGGTCAAAAAGTCTCAATTACATTTTGTGCACTGATGATTACGTCAAAATGACCGTGATTACTGTCATATGATGCTTGTTTAAATCATTTTGTTCATATCCACACAAATGTAGCTAATTGCATTAATTTGTCTACCTTCTCTCACCTAGACACCTGACAAAGTAAATTGTTCAGATTTAATGGTTGTGATAGACATGGCAAGCCAAGTACCAGTACAGGTTGCTGCGTTACCTTTGGCCTGAACTGATGTGCAAACTGAGGTGTGATCTTGATGGTGTCGTTGCTCCCTGGAGAGTCCCCATGCTCCATGTTTGTGTCACTCTTATTGCTGTTGCAAGTGTAATCCACATAGGAACCTGTAATACCCAATAGAGAGGTGGTGAGACGTGAGATATTTCCACATTACGTCCATGATGTTTTATGTACATAAAACTAAAGCAGATAATAAAAGCTTCCACTATTTCAACAATATAGATGTAGCTACCTGTACTGGTGGCCGAGCTACTCTGTCCTTCATCTGAAGACTGGTACGGATATTGCAAGGGTTCATCAGATCCTGGGAAGCACTGGAAAAGAGAGGTTGACAGAAAACGTAACAGCAACATTCCCAACACTGACCATCTGACCAGACAAGCAGTCGGAGAACAGGACACAATGGTTAAGAGTCCTCCTTGCATCCAGAATCGGTGTCGGCATGGAATTCAAAAGAACACTGGAATGGACACTGTGGAGATCACTTGTCTGCAGGGCGGCTATCTTGGTAAGGCATTCAATTTCATTTAATGCATCTCTATAAGTATGAGTGTAGGAGGGCCTTACTCGCATAAGATGGGTCATGATCTTGACTATCTCCTCCATGGAGGGTCTCTGAGAGGGGTCTTTAGACCAGCAGCGGGTCATCAGGCTCTCAATGGGTTTGGGTAGGCTCTTGATGAGCGGTGGCCGGGTACCTGGACATTATCAATATAAACAGAGAAATAATAATAATAATAAATACGCACTACGTCAACATTTATCACTATGAATACAAACACCCAAACACAATAAAATGGCGAGGTCAAAGGTTATACAAACGCAATCTTTTAAAAATGTAATCAAGTTCCAGAAAGTTAATTTCAGTACAAGTAAACACTTCCAATCTAATGCAAATGAAAGCCCCTGCTGTGGTGGCACCGCTAATTTGTTGGAATGACAGACGCAGTAGTGTCGTGTCCCCAGGTGTGCTCCTGTTCTCAGACAGTCCGTGTTCCGTTAGCATTCTGCTCCATCACTCTACTGTGCGACGGAGGGAACAGCAGGGAGCGCTATACAGGTGAGTCTGTCTTTTTAATTGCGCTTCCCCGTCAGCCTCGTAACTCATTTAATCTCACAGCAGGTCTCACTGGGCAGCCGGCTCTGAGACGCCAGGGTGATTGACATGTCAGCACAGAGATTAACTCATTCAGCTCCCCCACCTACTTCCTCTTAGACTCACCGTTATGCACAGCCCACATGATGCGGAAGGCCGGCCCTCCAATCTCGTCAAAGGGCTTCCTGCGTGTGATCACCTCCCAGAGAATGATGCCCCAGCTGAACACATCACACTTCTCGCTGTAATTGCTGCCTGAAAGCACATATGAGAGAAACAGCTCCACTCAGGGCCTTTCAGATTGCTCTGATTGGCTGATGAAAAGTAACTCTTAAAAAAGTATGGTTAATATGTGTGAGGAGTGTTGGGGAGAAGGGGGATGTGCTTGGGAAAGCACAGGAGCATCCATCTGGTCTGCGCACCTTAAGAACATATGTGTGATGAAAATAAGGAGGCAATTTTAGTTCAGGGCCACTCCTGAGATGCTTAATTACTGTGGCTATGTTGTGGAATTAAACTACTCTTCACACAGACGTTTGGGTTGTGTCCCAAATGGCACCCTTTTCCCTATTTAGCGGACTTATTTTGACCAGGGCCCATAATGCACTGTATATTTTTTTCTCACCTTTATTTATATATGGAATAGGGTGTCATTTGGAACTCAGATTTAAAGTTGCTTTGCTGCCAACGCCTTTTGTAATAACATTTCTCCCCGTGATGCAAATTAGCTTTAGGGAGGTCATTCTGGGGGCAAATGTGAGCTGTTTAAATTGCATGGAAATCATGTTACTCCCTTAAACAAGATAATGACTATTCATGTTACTCCATTAAACAAGATAATTACTATTACCTTTGCATTTCCTCCTGACCCCCTTGACAAGAGGCTGCCTCAATGTGTTTTGTAAAACAAAGTACATTAGGCCAGGGATTCCCAAACTCGGTCCTGGGGCCCCTCCTGGGTGCATGTATAGTTGTTTTGCGCCTAGCACTTCACAGCTGATTCAAATAATCAAAGCTTGATGATGAGTTGGTTATTTGAATAGTACTAGGGCAAAAAACAAAATGTGAACCCAGGGGGCCCCCCAGGACCGAGTTTGGGAAATCCTGCATTAAACTACCGGCTGAGAGCATAGACTAAAATGCTACATTCTCTTTGGGATGAAACCGAAACCGTCTCTGCAATATGCTGCATCTCTCCCTCAATTCAACTTCTAAATATCTGTGTGTACAACCACAATAATTAATAATAAATACCACCCAAGATATGAATGAATGGAAATTAACAGAATGCTAACAAGTGTTAGATTAATCCGGCTTTGAGAAATGGTGGCATCTACGTGTTTGGGGTGACTTCCAGTGATCAAGTAAGTGATAAAGCCAAAGTGGCACACCATTACAATTAACGATCACTTCCATAAGCCCTACTGTATAAACACTGCTCTCAACAGTAGCATCACATAACTAAACACTGACAATCAATGCACTCTAGATAAACACATTTATGAAAGGCTACACTTGTTTAGATACCCTTGTTCTTAAAGAGTCAGTCCAATTTGCACTTTCTAAGACAGATGGGACTGGCATCCCTTGGCGTGTTCCAAACATTTGCCATGATGTTCATACATGCCTTCAAACACCTCTGGGGCCATCCAAGCAGCACTTCCTTTGTTGTTGGTCATGTGGGTCTGAATGTCACACGCTGTCCCAAAGTCACATATCTTCAGCACGGTGCCACCGGCAACCAGGAGCAGGCTGAAACAAACAAGTAAACAAAAGATCCACTCAAATGAGTGACGTGAGAGACAACGTAAGGGTAACTAAAGGCTACTGAGGTCTAAATGGGTTACAAAACACATAATAAATCCACTTTAGCTTCAAAGCCAACATTTCTAATAATAAAAAAAACATGAAAAAAAGGGAATACAGCTAGTCAGATTATTTTTATGCATACAAAAGGAAAGTCAGATAACTTTACAACCACAGTCTGGCAACACCCGCTGTGTCACACAAAGAGCGTGAAGGTTAGGTTCCAGTCTTTTCCGTCAGAGCCAAATATATAACCTCTGGAGCCGATACAGCTACTCTAAGCATTTCAGTCAGGGGCACACTATGAAAACACTAAGGCCTTACTACTGAAGCCAGATTGAACAGAAATGGAACAAAACAGAAGCCAAATACTTTTACACGTAGACGACTGGAGCCCGTCCGTTGACTATTCTTATTCAAAATATATAATAAAACTATGCTATTTTGGTTAATAAAGAGACACAAATATTCTGATGCTATTGCATAATATAATATTTCACACACAACTATTAAATGACACCTTGAGTGGGGGAGCAAGGCACTTTATTGGCAGTGAAACAAGAGAGGGAGGGGGGGTGGTGAGGAGGAGCATACTTGGGTGGCTTGAGGTCCCTGTGAATGAGAGCCTTTGGTTTCATGCCATGGAGATAGGCGACCCCTTGGGAACACTGAAAACACCAGCTCATGGCATGGGAAGCAGTGTAATAGGGGAGGGGTTCAGCACCATGCAGCACTGTGGACAGAGAACACAGTCACTACCACAGACACCTTGAAATAAACACAAAACACACCTGCATGCACATACGCACACTTCCATAGCCATAAAAGTCCACAAGTGCAAACACACTTTCACATACACCAATTTTTTACTATCCTTGTGGGAACATAAAAGGAATTTCCATTCAAAATGATATTTTCTATAACTCTAACCCCTAAGCCTAAGTCCTTGTGGGGACCTGGGAAATGTCCTCACCAGGGAGAACTTTCCTTGTTTACTACTAATATGCGCGTGCACACACACGCAGACACACACACACACATACAGAATACCTTCAAAGTTATAGTTTCAAGCATTAAACAAAGTTGTGACGACCACAACTAAGAACACCAACTTTAAATAACTTTGACAGAGATTCAGAGGTAGAAAAGTATACAAGGGGGTAAAGTGCTTGTACAGGTAAGAGTCAGACCTGGGTTCAAATACTATTTTGAATACCTCAATTTCACATACTTGAATGTAAGTATTATGATTTTATTTATTAAAGACAAGTAGTTTAATATTTTAATGTATATATTTGAAAATAGTCAAAAACACTGCCTCAAACACTCCAATGCATTTAATCGATGTACTTTAAAAAAGTATTTTAAATTACCACACTCAAATACACATGTATTTGAACCCCTTTCTGGTAACGGATCCATGAACACTTCCTAACTCTGCAATACTACGTAACAGGTCATTGTGAAAGTACTGACCAATCTAAGGAATCATGTCAATAGTAATAACCCTTTACACTCCTGGGAATTGACCTATATGGATGAGGCAACATTTAAATGGAACAGTTAGGAGATAACAGAGAAATTATTAGACCAAAAGGTGAAGACAACAGTTAACGTCACACAAGACTGAATCAAAACATTGCACTGTTGATGTGTACATTTTACATTTACATTAACGAAATCTGAAAATACTCTGGATACATTCCAAAAACAGTCCATTATAACATCGCAATCTGGGTCTGATGGGCATGATTTGAAAGCTTGTTCTATTGCCAACATGCCTAGCTAAATTATAAAATACAATCTTACAGTGGTAGGCTTTCACAGGGAAATTCAGAGAAAGAGGTCATAGAACTGAGTCATGAGTACATTCAGGTGTGTGCGCCTTGGCAAATTTTCTTCACAATAAACAAATAGGGGCTCATTCTGTTCAGAACAACCCGGGATATGACAACACGTCATCTGTAACTGTACATCAAACATAGTGATCCTAAATGCTGACACTATATGACATGAGTTATGATGTGCACATTTGGACTCAAGGGTGTTTGACATCAAAACTGTATTTATTATAATCCTCAACATCACATTACATCAAGTCATCTTAATTTACAGAATTTCCCTCACTAAGACAACAAGAAAATTGCCCAAATACCAGGAGGGATGGGGGCAACTTGTTGTCGTAAGCTGTGCTCAAGTTCAGAATGGCTGTAATTCAAAACCCATAAAACACTGAAGCGCAGAGCCTGAACTCTGATGTAACTTATAGCATGTCACTGTACAGCCACTACATTCCAATTTAGGTGCTTATTAGCGCCCAAATCTGCAATTTTCTACATGTATAAGGGTACGAGTGTAAAGGGTTAATAAGAGCATAGTTTACATTTGGGTATTGGAGTAATTGACATTGATTGCAATATTTCCACTTGTTTGACATGGCATGTATTTACACAAATTTACAAGCCATGTCAATGTGTGTGGTAGAGAAGTAGGTTGGCTTGGGCGGTATACCAGGGAATTTGGAAATAGCCACAGGATGGTTTCTCAATACCGGCAAAAACCATTTCTTTGAAGCTTTAAAAAAATATATATATATATATATATATATATATTTGTCGCTACTTGATTAAATACCTGCCATCAAGGTCATGTGTGCAATACGTTAGGAGATAAAGCAGATCGCGTTCTTCATTTCACTCGTCACATTTTTTTCATGATGAAGCTTACTGGTAGTCTCCAATCACGTTGTTTTGTTTACAAGCAGACAACAAAGAGAGACCGGATGCTTTTGTCACTCATTCATTGTTGTGCAGCATGCGCCAGGTGGCCTGGTTACAATATGGAATTCAAAACAAAATGTTTGCCAGCTAGATATCTTATAACTATTAAGTTAATCATCTAAAATGTGCTAAATGCTCTGCAGTTGTGCAACTGGTTTGCTAACTTAGTAATCTAGCTAAGAGGTTAAATGTACGCTACATGCCCAAAAGTATGTGGACACCTGCTTGTCGAACATCACATTCCAAAATCATGTTCATGAATATGGAATTGGGTGCCCCCTTTGCTGCTATAACAGCATCTACTCTTCTGTGAAGTCTTTTCACTAGATGTTGGAACATTGCAGCGGGGACTTGCTTCCATTCAGCCACAAGAGCATTATTGAGGTTGGGCACTGTTGTTGGGTGATTAGGCCTGGCCTCGCAGTCGGCATTCCAATTCATCCCAAAGGTGTTTGATGGGGTTGAGGTCAGGGCTCTGTGCAGGACAGTCAAGTTCTTCCACACAGATCTTGACCAGTTCTGTATGGATCTCGCTTTGTCATGCCTCCACCAAACTTTACAGTTGGCACTATGCATTGGAGCAGGTAGCGCTACGCTCTTCAGCATTTGGCTGTCCCATTCTGTGAGCTTATGTGGCCTATCACTTCGTGGCTGAGCCGTTGTTGCTATTATACATTTCCACTTCACAATAACAGCACTTGCAGTTGACCGGGGCAGCTCTAGCTGTGCAGAAATTTGACAAACTGACTTGTTGGAAAGGTGGCATCCTATGACAAAGCCACGTTGAAAGTCACTGAGCTCTTCAGTATGGGCCATTCTACTGCCAATGTTTCTCTACGGAGATTGCGTGGCTGTGTGCTCAATTTTATACATCTCTGCGCAACCTTTGTGGCCGAAATAGCTGAATCCACTAATTTGGGGTGTCCACATACTTTTGTATATATAGTGTACTTATTAGTATTGCTAACTTTCAGATTACAGACTCAGTGGGGTTTGAATATAGCGCCCCTTGTGTTCATATCCTAGGATGGCACAAGGTCTGTATGAAGGTACGACAATCTGGATAATGCCCAAGCCTAGTAGTAGGCTTGCGTACATCATCGTCAAGGGACTCACCATTGTACAGAGACCCCCCTTCAGCATATTCCATCACCAGGCAGACCTAGATCGGAAAATTTGTGCCGTCAAAAATGGGAAAAAAAATCTAGTTATTAGGGTATACAGTATCCCACGATGTTCTGGTCATTTGTCTACCTTGATTTTATTGTAGAAACACCAATAGCAGTAACAACCCACTGTTCCAAGGTATTTACAACAACTGGCAAAAATCATAGGCTACAACAACACACTGAAATATCAGTGTGTTAAAAAGATGACTTACCGGAATATTGCATGAGCCATACAACTTCACAATGTTGGGGTGATTCACACGCGAAAGCTGTCGCAGCTTGGGAGGGGAGAGGAGGAGGGAAGAGAATCAAGAAGGATCTCTTTGGGTTGTAATAAACTGCCCTGCCATAACTTTACAGAATCTCTCTACTAGTATCCCAGTACAATGTGACAATACCTCAACTATGAACGCTTTCCTTTCAGATTCACTCTCTATTGTCTTGATTGCGACGTCTTTGCCTTTCCATTTGGCCTTGCAGACAACACCAAATGCACCTCTCCCCACAACCTGAAAGATAACAGGTAGATGACATAAGCCAAGTGTGTTGGATGCAATGTTATTTGTCTATTATTATCATGACCCTACTAATGACACTTTCCATCTGGGTGTTTTAGGAATTAGCCAAGCTAACACCGTTGTTGTGGACAAGTTCCATTACACAATCCAGCATATCAATCAAACTCTTGTGTGCAGACAGTCAACGTCAGCTGATCTAATGGAGGGGTCTGATGTGTGGGGCCCACCTGTGGGGAACTGCAGCTAGTTAGCTAGCTACAATCAAAACAAGACCTGTCAAATAGATTTGGAGCATAGCTAACTGACCATTCTCCATAACGTCTATGGCACAATAATTGATGAATGGCATAGCTATTAGTGAGATAGATATGGTAATTTAATTCCCAGGCCTTTTCAAAACCATAATACACAAAATATTCCATGCATAGTTAAAAAGCTGATTTACCGGATTACTGCATGAGCCATACAACTTCACAATGTTGGGGTGATTCAAACCCAACATCACACCCCATGCTGGGGTGATTCACACCTAGCCAGCAAGCTGTTTGTTGACTAGCTAGCTAGCTCAGTCCAACATAGCCAGCTGGTAGCTGGGCTAACTAGACAGCTAGTAAGGCAGTTTGCTAACGTTAGCTAAAAAGTAGATTAACAATGGTAGAGCTAGCAACCATGACAATTTCGATATCACGCACTGTGGCAACTTCTGCATCATAGGATCCCTCACGTTCCAATCAAATGTTGAGATAGCTAATTTGTTACTTACCTCTTCAACTTCAATATCCACATAATCTATTTCTTCAAAGGGATATCCAGGGGGAGTTTCGATCATATCGGCGGATGGCAGAGACATTGCTAACTGGCTAATTAGTTATTCATTAAAACCAAGATGTAAAAAATAATAATATGCAAGACGCTTACACGAAGAAAATTAAAAATAATCTTACATGACAACTTGCCAAGACACTGGCGGACCTAAAACGGAAATAAATCTAGTTTAAAAACTGGAACTCGCCAGCTGTGTTTACTGGCTAGCTAGCTCAGTCCAACATAGCCAACTGGTAGCTGAGCTAGCTAGTAAGGTACTTTGCTAACGTTAGTTAAAAAGTCGATTAACAATGACTAGTAGTAGCCACAATTTGAAACCAGGAACTTTCAATTGCCACATTAGGGACGTCAACGACGTTGGTTGACAAAAGTAGTTCAGCAAGTTAGCTAGCTGGCGAGCAAGCTATATCTGACACTTTGGGAATCACTTGACTAGGCCGATTGCTGGCCTGATCACGCCAGCCCTTCGCCGCCGTAGACCGTGCACCACCGGTGTAGTGGCTCGAGACATGGGGTGATTGATTTCCTCAACATTTAAAACTCAAACAATCAAAGTGTCCACCGTTTTTCCCTGCGTTTTTCTAAACATCTGACTCGCGTACATACAACTTTATAATTACGACTTTGCTTCCATTATAAACGACTTTTGTTTTATTCCGCAGTTGTTACAGGCAGCAGCTCCAGAAAGGGTGTGCTCCCCTGAATTCTGCCCCACCAGCTTTGTGTCCCGAATGGCATGCAGATGCAACTTTGTAAGTAGAGACGCTATAATTAAAAGGATGCGAGGTTATTGTTAACCATATTACAATAAATGCATGCGTATGTATGTCCCTATAAGTAACGTTATTAGCCTCTTAAATGTCAACAGTATACGTAGCCTACAGTGTAAAGTACTTAAGGTATCTATACTTTACTTTTTATATTTTTGACAACTTTTACTTCACTACACAATGTACGTTTTACTCCAAACATTTCCCTGACACCCAAAAGTAGGCTACTCGTTACATTTTAAATGCTCAGCAGGACAGAAAATTGGTCTAATTCACGCATTTAGCAAGAGAACATCCCTACTGCCTCTAATCTGGCGGACTCACTGAACACAAATGCTGAAGTGTGACCCTGGTTATCAATTAAGCAAAAAAAACAAGACAATTGTGCCTTCTGGTTTGCTTAAAGTAAGAAATTAAAAAAAATATATTTTTACTTTTAATTTTGATACATTAGTATATTTTTGCAATTACATTTAACTTTGAAACTTAAGTATATTTAAAACCAAATACTTTTAGACTTTTACTTAAGTAGTATTTTACTGGGTGACTTTTACTTGAGTAATTTTCTATCTTTACTTTTACTTTACTTTTACTCAAGTATGACAATTGGGTACTTTCCCCACCATTGGTAGCCTACAGTTGAAAAACGCAAGTGTCTGTGACTTACTGTGAATGGTAGTCTGGACAAAATACAATTAGGCTGTTTCCCATATGTCAATTACATCTGTAAAGTCCCTCTTCATCCAAGAAACACGTGTGACAGAGTAGGACCCATAGTTTTGGTCATCGTTTCCCAGGGGAGCCTACTTAGGCTGCGAACAGTTCAAAAGGTATTAAAGTGTCAAAGGTGGTGGGTGAATTAAGATCGTTCACTCAGGCAGTTTACCATTGAAAAAGATAATGTCAGTTCCGGACTACTTAATGGGATCAGTCTCCAATAGACACCAGTGCAAGAGCAGCTGGGTCTGGTCTACTTAGTTCATTGACTTTCATTGAACCAGAAAAAAATTAGGCATATAGGCCCAGATGTTGCTAATCATGTGAAATAGATTGATTGTGTATTGGTCTAGGACGGCATGCACTACATTTTCTATTATGTGAAAAAGAAAGCAAGTCTGTATGTTATGTACGCCGTATATATCAAACCTATTTTTTTTTATCAAATTTGCCAGTTTACCTCAGTGGAGAGGGGCAGAAACTTCAGTAGACTATTGATCAGCAATCAATGTCATGACCCTATGTTTTGTCTTCTCTGACATAAGGTCTGATATAAGATCTAATTTTGGGAAGGGGAAGACAGATTTTATATTCAACCAAGATCTCTGTTTGTGTCAGGGATTCAAAGAGTGAAAGAAAAGTTATTTCCACTACAGATTGAGTCTAGGATTAGGATGTATCAGATGCTCAAGTCCTTAACCAAAATGTATGATGCCATTATCTTGGTTGATTAACTGTTGTGTTTGATTAAAAGTCCAGGGCTAACCGCTGAATATATTGAGCCACTACAATACACTCAATACAATACACTGTTTATTTTAATATCCGTGAAGCATCGATAGGAGTTCCTTTGAAAGAGACTGCTTTTCAACATACTATTCCGATATCTATTTAAAATCTATTCTACATCTACTAATAAGTGGGCCAACCAACAGATGTTCTCCATGTCACTTTCAGAAGGACCATGAGACCAAATGCAAGTCTGAAAAAGGATACAGTCTCTTCCAACTACTTTATCAGCTGAGGCAGACAGCAGTACAGGTCAGGAGAATACTTTCCACATATAAGTGAATCAGTGCTTCTCCATAAGAACAATATTTCAAATAAGTAATATAGATAACCTTGTAATAATGTCTAACAACCAATATCCTAACTCTGCTTTAATATGAATTTGAGCAGCAACACTTAAAGAAATAAATGAGGCTATGTATTATAAGAAACACAGCACATAATGAAACAGTAACACATTCCCTATTTACAAAGATGAATAAAAGGAGTTCATATAGGAAGCTTGGTAAATCACAACCACAAGGTAATCATAACTCATACTAAAGAGCATACATGATTTGTTGTATACTGAACTGGAAGTATGCAAGTGCTATCCAATTCCCACTGCAATAAATAATACTTTTCAGTCACTTGACTGAAAGGCTGTTTAAAATGCTCTTCAATGAGTGTTATCTGAGACTACCAACATTGCCATACGTATGGCTGGGGATCTGTGCTCTTCAAAATCTAGCAGGTTTGTTTGCTCTCTGTAGCATACCTGTAAAGTTTTGGATAATCATGATGATTGACCAACTATATTAACTTATCACGTTTAGTCATCCATCACAGTCAATTAGTTTATATTTGTAGAGTTTATGAGGTATTTAATCATGATGAATTTGGCCCTTTTGAAAGGTCTGCCCTTGAGTTGGTATCTCTTTTGGAGCATTATTGTCTTGCTGTCTTGCTGATGCTAATTAGGCATAGCATTCAAGATCATGGAGTGTGAATTCAGCTGAAGTGAAAAGGTCATGCACTTTGGAATCCTTCAGAAGGCATTGTGGTGGAGCTCCTGTAGTTGGTGTCATGTGATTTTATCATCACCACAGGGTGATGCTGGTGTACTTCTGAGAGGAGGCCTTGGTCTCTCCTGGGTCTTTGCTGAGAGTGATGTGCTGCTCTCTTTATGGTGTTATCAGTGAAGAAAAGGAAAACATATTTCAGGCATTTGGGTATAAGAACAGATTTTATACAATTAGAATGTCTTCATTAATATCGTTCATTAATAAAGTCAGATGATTGATGACATAACACTCTTGCAGCTGATGAACATTTGTCTTATGTTTATGGCTTTTAGTTGCCACCAGCTCTCCTAGGTTGGCATTATAAATATCTATGTCCTAAATAAGAACTTACATTGTTTAATTAGAGTGGTGAGAAAAAAAGACCACTCTTTGCAAATATTCACACAAATCATTTGGTGTAAGTAGAGCAATTCCCAGGGCTGCATCCCGACAAGTAAACAGCGCTGGCACCAGGGACCACTGTGCAGTCATTTTGCTAAATCATTTTAACTTGATCCAAACCCTCCATTCATTTACACTGAATTTATGTGACATACTAAATAAATCAGCTGAAAAATAATCCTGCAGCCTAATCAGTATTAGTCTGAGGTAGTCTGCCTGCAGTTTGCAGTCGCTGAACCCCTACTAGAATAGTAGCCTCTGTGAGTCAGCGGACCTCCTGAATGGGAGCCTAAAGCTGTAGTCTAGACCAATGAGTGGAGCTGTTCGATTAAATCAGGTTAAAGAATGGGCCAGGGAATAATATGGTCCATACTTATAGGTAAATCCAGGGTTTTATTTGAAGGACGGCTTCATAGACCATGTCATTTAAAGTGCCTGCCCTCCATTCTCGTTCAGCCATCTGATTTGAATCAGACTGGTAGGCCTACCTGGCCGACAAGTGACAAAGCTGCTCTCCCCCTGCACAGCTGGTGGCTGCTGTTTCTTCCTCACAGATTGACTGCTGTGCACAGGGGACCAGCTGAGAGTGACCTTTCCCGATTGTTCAATGCGGGCTCAGATACATCACACTTGATAAGTGGTGGTGCTGAGCGTGTGGGCTGAGGGAGCAGCGCAGCAGCAGCCTCTCTTCTCTCTGCGCCACACCACATCATGCCGCCACCTTCCCGATCCCGGTGATGAGGCCTCCATCTATTGTTTCTCCTCTGTGATAATTCCTCAGCTCCGGCTGAGGTTAGAACTGACGGGAACGAGTGACCTTTATCATTTTGACGCAAGTGACATTGACTTTTTGGAGACGGTCTCATCTCTCAGAGAGGAGAGGGCCTCCGACACACGGCTAATTGTTTATCCTTGACAAGTTGGGAAAATACTTTTTTTTTTATGAAGGAAATATGTGTCATTGTGGTCTTCTATAACGATACAGGGCGAGACCCAGATGCAGTCACAGGAGGCAGATGGTTCAAGTCTCTGATATTTATTATAAAACAAGGGGCAGGCAAGAGACAGGTCGAGGACAGGCAAAAGATCATAAACCAGTCAGAGTCCAGGAGGTACAGAGTTGCAGGCAGGCTCGAGGTCAGGCAGGCTCGAGGTCAGGGCAGGCTGAATGGTCAGGCAGGTGGGCTCAGTGTCAGGGCAGGCAAAGGTCAGAAATGGGAGAACTAGAAAAACAGAGACTTGGCAAAAGCAGGAGAACGGAAAAACACGCTGGTTGACAAGACAAGGCAAACTGGCAACAGACAGAGAACACAGGTATAAATACACTGAGGGTAATAGGGAAGAAGGGTGACACCTGGAGGTGGAGACAATCACAAGGACATGTGAAACAGATCACGGTGTGACGTCTTCGTCCTCTATATTCAATCCAAACCACTTCAGTTTCCTTTTCAGCATGTTTGAAGTAGTATAGGCCTACTGTTTCGTTTCATGATTCACTCAGTAAGAATTGTGTTGTTGTTTACCACGTTAATTCAAACGGCATAAGCACAGTCTTGCAGCTCAAGAAAAAATATGTTTTTCTTCACTTTTTTATCTCTATATTTTTTTGTAAGTTTTGATTGAAGGTGCTTGGCTTTTGAGTTAGGCCTATCCATGGAGGCATTTTGCGAGGTAATATAAAAAAATCTAGCTCAATGTTTCTGCTCACAGAATGCTAACAATTTACTGGAATGTAATACCACAGAAGAAATGGTAGAATAGAATGTAGACTAGAAAGCATGCGCTCTGTTAGCATGTTTAGAAAACCACATTAGTGCCCAGATTCCAACAGTCTGGGTATCACCATTATCAGCCATATGGGAACATGCGCCTGTTGATTATCTCTGCATGGTGCACTGGTCTTTGAAATACTTTGCTTATTTTCTTGCTTATTTCCTCTGTTTAGTTCAGAGTACGTATATCTGATTTCAAAGAGAATCAATCATGTTTAAAGTGATTTCAGACAGATGGACAATGTCAGGAGTTGTAGATTACCTTTCTAAACTTCTCCCTTGGGACCCATCTCAGTAAACCGCCCTTTCATTCAGAGTCATGCAGGTCAACATATCTCTGTGATTTTATTTAGGCTATATATACGGTGATAACTGAAACAAATTACTCATTACCTTCAATATGGAATACTGGTTCAGAATCCATGCTTTGTGTTTTCATTGGAAATGTAAGGTATGGTTATTTCAGGCCTCGTTGGTTACATCGCCTGAAAGAATTTACTATAATTGAGTCATGAGATGAGATCAAGATTACATTTCCAGAGCCTCTGATAAAGAGCAATTTATCACATATTTGTTGACTTGTCTATTTCCAAGAATTGCATGAATATATGCGGTCTGAATAAGATAGACTGGCTTTTCATTTAATGACAATTTTCCTTTAGGAACTATCACTGTGGCCTTTCAGAGGTTTCTCAGATGCACATAGGGTTACATCACAAATGGAATCCTCCTCCTTATATAGTGCACTACTCATAGGACTCAAAAGTAGTGCACTATAAAGGGAATAGGGTGCCATTTGGGACTCACATTGGATATTTCAGTGTTGTCAGATGCCTGGAGGACAGTGTAGCACCGTTTCGAGGGGCCCCCGCAACTAACTGGATTTATGTCAACTTCGTCAGACACCATGAAAGGAATTTAATTTGTACAATTATTGTCCAACAAGTGTTTAACCTTTTTACTGCAGTGGGCTAAATCAGGGTCACACAGAGTGTTGCTAGGTAGTCTTAAATAAATCTACTTTGAAACAAAGGTATACTGTACACCATAACACATGGGCTTAAAACCAAAAAGACACCTGTACCATGTCAAATATAGAGTTGAAATATATTACATTTTGTGTTTGCATCCCAATGTTGCACTTTATATACATCACAGAAGACTGAAATATAACAAAACCGTTTGACATAGAAACAACAGAAAAGAAAAGTAGATTAATCAAATAGTAATAACATTGCACCCATGAGACCACTAGGCCATTTGACACATCTTCCAGCTGACATGGAAATGAATCATATTAAAATAATAATATTGAACTATTTCGAAAATTCCCCAAACAAATATTTTCCCCTTATGAAATTCTCCTAACTGTACATTTTAAGCTCAATTAATGCAACAAAATCCATTATTTTGAAGTATAAAATAAAGTTTCCCTGCCTGATAAGGATTGTCATGACTTTCAAGAATCTCTGAGCTAATTTCCTGCTATTCTACACATTTTGCCATGAGGCTTAGAGAACATTTCCTGTCATTCTAAACATTTTGCCATGAGGCTTAGAGAACGTTTCCTTTAATTCTAAACATTTATTTTATGGCTTATTATGTGTTCATATGTTATCTGGGGGACCCAACCTCCAAAGCTCGTGGACCCCTCCGCCTTGCGGGGGCTGCGGGGGGTGTGTGCTATGCCAGTGCTGGAGTACTGGGATAAGGCGGACAGTCTCACCTATGCCAGTCTTGGAGGAGCTGGGCAGGTGGACAGTCTCACCAATGCCAGTGTTGGAGGAGCTAGGCAGATAGACAGCCTCACTGCTAGAATACAGAGGGTGTCAGACAGACGGCCAGCCTCCAGAGGGCGGTCAGGCATACAGCCAGCCTCCAGAGGGTGGTCAGGCAGACAGCCAGCCTCCAGAGGATGGTCAGAAAGACAGCCAGCCTCCAGAAGGTGGTCAGACAGACGGCCAGCCTCCAGAGGGTGGTCAGACAGGCAGACAGCCTCCAGAGGGAAGTTAGACAGACAGACAGCCTCCAGAGGGTGGTCAGACAGACGACAGCCTCCAGAGGGTGGTCAG
This sequence comes from Oncorhynchus kisutch, assembly GCF_002021735.2. NCBI lineage: Eukaryota > Metazoa > Chordata > Actinopteri > Salmoniformes > Salmonidae > Oncorhynchus > Oncorhynchus kisutch. The sequence goes on from NC_034185.2 coordinate 19,033,832, forward strand.
ACAGGCAGACAGCCTCCAGAGGGTGGTCAGACAGGCAGACAACCTCCAGAAGGTGGTCCGACAGACAGACAGCCTCCAGAAGGTGGTCAGACAGACAGACAGCCTCCAGAAGGTATTCAGGCAGGGATCAAGGACATCCTTGTTATTTGTGATGACTCCTCTGAGTGTCTGCAGGAATCCCTATTTGAGGTGATAAGAAAAGGGCTGAAAAGTAAAGAACACTCTTAGAGAGTGGCTCAAGGCCAAGTTGTAACTGTACAGCGTAGGGAACTAATTTATTTTCAGTGCCATCGGGTCAGGTATACAAGCTCCCAGGGATTTAGGAGGATTATGACCACCCCTTAGCACCAGCTCTCCGTCTGACCACTGACTTTAACGACAGCAGGCCGAGCAAAGCCTCAGTTTTCTCCCTGTCCGCATTCTCGGAATGTGGCTGTGGGCTCAATGGGAAGTGTTTGGAGTTTGCAGAACCTCCGCACTCCACGGCGATAGGATGGAAGGATAGGAAAGCCCTACAGAGATGAGGGCTGTATCAGATTGGCCCAAAGATATAGGCACGGTGAGATCAGACAGGAGGACATGGAAGACTGCTAGGTCTCACTACCTGCCAGGGTTTGTACCTTTTCACAGCACCTCTACACGCCCCTCCCACCGCCCTCTACACGCCCCTCCCACCACCCTCTACACGCCCCTCCCACCACCCTCTACACGCCCCTCCCACCACCCTCTACACACCCCTCCCACCACCCTCTACACGCCCCTCCCACCACGATCTACACGCCCCTCCCACCACGATCTACACGCCCCTCCCACCACCCTCTACAAGCCCCTCCCACCACCCTCTACACGCCCCTCCCACCACCCTCTACACGCCCACTTGCCTTTGGCAGGTCATATGCTTCATTAAATGTTTTTGCTCTTTACAGTATCTATTAAGGCTGGAATTTGTAGAGGTGAAACTGCCACGCCCATTTGCAACATTACAACAACAAAGACGTTACATCAAACAACTAACACCTTTTTATCCCCTTGGACATCATTGCACATCATTGCATATGCGATACAACAGTGGAGTATGTACTACAATTTTTATTTTACCACATTGCAGGATGCTCCTTTGCCCTGTTTCAAAAACAACAAAAAAACAATAACAAATATGCACTATTTCACCTTATGCAGATTTCAGCTTTAAAGGCCCAGTGCAGTCAAAAACGTGCTTTCCTGTATTTTATAAATATTTCCACACTATGAGGTTGGAATAATACTATGAAATTGTGAGAATTATGATAATGCCCATTTGGGGTAAGAGCTGTTTGAAAAGACCATCTGAGATTTCAGCCTGTTTTGTTATTATGGAGTTTTGGTGACATCACCTGGCAATAAATTAGTTAATAGACCAATAGGAAAGAGTTCCAAACCTCTCGGACAATAATAGCTAGTTTTCAGTTTTCCCCTCTTCACTCATACTACTTACAGACAGTCCTTACAAAATTCTTGCTTGAGATTTTGCCCTTGCTAAGATGCAATTTTTTGTTTCTTTTTAATTGAAAACAATCACAGTAAGGTACTTAATTGTTACCCAGAAATGATTTGATGTTGAGATAGAAACGGCTGCATTGGACCTATGTTGGGCCATCTGGTGGTCTTCAGGTCTCAGGTCTCACTACTACTGTCCTCGAGGTAGGGATTTAACTAAGGCTTCTGGTCATTGTATGCCTCTTTAATCTTTGTATACATTTTATTGACTGGTTTCCAACATATTTCCCAACAGCATGGAGGCAAAATAATCATACGTTGAAACACTATCTTATTACATAATAGTCAGGCGTTTGGAGAGTTTTCTAAATAACAGTGCCTCAGTGTTCACCTGTCTGCAGCTCCAGTGCTACTGACCATTCTTCTGGCAGCTGTTTATTTTGCCCCTACCTTGGCATGGTCGATGAACTGTGACAGCTGATGTCTGAACAACCAGTCAAAGTAACTGCCTGTAATGAGCAGTCTGCTGCCTGAGAGACAGATGCCATCGTATCTCAGATAAAGTTATTCCCCTGCTCTCTTTTTACAATACAGACTCTGACAGCCAGAATATATGCATGCCGGTGGCTGCCACTTGGGAAGCTATTCTGAGATCCGGTTTCTGTTTGTCTAAAAAAAAAAAAAAAAGGAGAAAAATGGGAATGGGTGGCGAGGTGTCTGTAAAAATGACATGGATGCTAAGATTGTTGATTAGCTACGGCTCTGTCCTCAGACAGAGGGTTCATTTACCTCCCATTGCTATCCATTGTATGAAAAGTTAAGGTCTTGCAAAGTCTGTATGTGAAAGTGAAATTAGTTGTGTAATTCCAAGTTGATGTTTAAAGATTGGCATTTGTTTGCAGCTACTACAGTGCTACAGTATGGGTTAAAGGTGAATATCGGCAATGTCATTTAGAGAATGTTGTGTATGCTGCCGTGTGATTAAGAATGAAGGAGGGACATCCCAATGTACAGCAGCAAGCTTAAATGCCAAGACACGTCCAGTTAGAAACAAATTTATAGTGACACTTAAAATTAATAAAGGAAATTGAGAGTCATTTATACATGCCATCCTCAGCAGGCATATCATCAAAACTGTCAAGCAGAGGTCACATACAGCCAATTCCTATATGGAGGGCCCAAGCCAAGTTCAAAATGGCTTATTTTCCAGATATGCCCACGATGCAGTCAGTGTTGGCAGCATATATTTTTTCCCCATGTAAAAGCAACAAATCAGCTGTTTTAAGAAAACCTGCCAGGCTCTTGTGGATTTTTGCGGAAGAGTCAGTCATTATGCATCTGGTAGAAATACAACCCACTGTGACAACGTGGCAAAACAGCTCTGTGATAGCTAGGCAAATATCAAATCAATCAAACCTAGTGAGTATTTTGATGTATCGCTTCTCACAATGCCCCATCTAATGGACGTTTTCTTTGGCTATTTGGGCTTACAGTATGTCTTTCAGATCCTCTGACATCGATGTGGATTCCCATTTTTCATTAACCTCTTAGGACTGTGTTCTAAATGGCACCCTATTCCCTTCATCGTGCACTACTTTGACCAAAATAAGTGCACTATATAGGGAATAGGGTGCCATTTGGGAATCTCAGTGGTTTTCAGTTTGACTCAACAATCTAACGTGAGTGATTCCATGTCTCTGACCTTTAATTTGTCTTTAATTAGTCAAGCAGAACATTCTAGACTCCAAAGAAAGTACAATAATTGAGTTTGATTCTTTCGATTTAAAGTCACCCGATTTGCCGGCCAATGCGAGTGCATTTCCATTCATGTAGTTTTTTACATCACCAATATGACCATCAAAATGAGTGATGTATGCCATGGTGTTTATTTCTAGAAGCCTGGAATGGACAAATATTTCTAAAGGTGAAGTGGTCTTGGCCAGAAAACAATCTACTCTTACGCATTATTTTCACCACCCCTTTATTCATTGCTAATTCAAGTAGCCTACAATATCCCATTGCACCCAGAAGGTCCAATCACTCCAGTAAACCATGGTAGACCACTAATTGATTCAGAGAGAGTTGCTAGTTCACTGCAAGTGGGACTCCCGTAGATCCAACTTACAATTATTTTTAGAATAAGGACAGAGTACTTTGGACAAAAAGCTGTTTTCGTATTCATTTAGAGCTAGGAATCTAACTTGGAACGAGAGGAGTTGCAGTGCTCTACTCCCCAAAGTCCTATGTTGCATGCTCACACACACACACACACACACACACACACACACACACACACACACACACACACACACACACACACACACACACACACACACACACACACACAGAGCAGACAGCCGTTATCGCCACACACCATTGGCACAATATGGTCCTCCACCAACGAGAACTGACGCCCTGGTGCTCAGATGGAATAAATGTAAATGATCCCAGATGGATTCTCGTTCCAGCAAAACATGA